>NW_026888408.1:0-95560 GCF_032173495.1 Musca vetustissima
TCATTACGCTGTGCCAAATTATGTGCAAATCGAAAGATGTATAGGGACCTTAGTACACCATTTACATTACATCTGGACCGATTTTCAGGAAACATTGACACACATCATTCTAGACCTAATTCATTACGCTATGCCAAATTTTGTGCAAATCGAGTTATATATAGGGACTTTGGTACACCATTTACATTAAATCGGACAAAAATATATATAGGAGCTATATCTAAATCTGGACCGATTTTCTGGAAACTTAACACACATCATTCTAGACCTATTTCAGTACGATGTGTAAAATTTCGTGCAAATCGAAAGATGTATAGGGACTTTGGTACACCATTTACTTTAAATCGGAAGAATTTTCCCAATTTCAATAGGGTCGTCGTTGGGCCAAATAAGTGACATATGCCAAATTTCAACCAATTCGGATCATAAATGCGACGTGTACTTTGTTTACAATTTAACATGGACAGACGGACGGACATGCATAAATCGAATTAAATGGTGATTCTATGTATATTCTCAAAAGGAACCATGTGTCTATCTCGTTTCCTTTTGCCAAAGACATAATACCCTGTACCATAGTGTGGTGAAGGGTATAAAAATGCCTAATACTCTTTGGTATTAAACCTAAGTAGACTTGCAGAAAAGTTAAAATGCAATAAATATGAAAATGTAGCTAAAAAAATGTTATTCGCTTTACAATAGCTAGAAATGCTATAAATATACCTAAATATGGACCTACATATTCTGGATGTGTATCTACCCACAACCCGAAATTCCAAATTGCAGCCACAAAACTTATAGCCTTTCTGTTAAAATTGTTCATAATTCTTATCCAGCACATATATAATTTATGAGGTATCCAGCGGCTTTTTAAGCAAATATTTATTTATTTAAGTCCAAAGTTACATCTAAGGTGTTATTATAGAAGAAATCGCATTGCAGTTTTTATTCCTTAGGTAGAAGATCCCAATGAAAACTTCCAGAATAGCCAAGACCCTAAAAAACTGGTCATGTTTAAATATACATGTTTTGTTAACAGTTTTCTTCGATTATAATGGCATGGTTTTTGTTACAAGGTCGTCAGCATATCAGGTATGTGAATTGTCCAATATATAACATATTTTTTCCAAACTCCAATCAAAATCAAATCGTATGTTTTAATACTTTTATTACAAATTATAACATTAACGTATCAACTAAATAAAATCTTTCCAAATCCGATACTTAGGCACGGTGTCTGTAGACAACATGGCGAACAGTTTTGTAACGATAACCATCAACGGGAGTCTGTTCAATTTCTTCAACAGGGGCAACGGGTGCAGGGGGAATGTAAGTATTTGTTGGCTGCACAACGGGAGCAACTGGTGCTGGTTCAGGGGCAACAGGTGCTGGTGGAATATAAGTGTTAACAGGGGCAACTGGAGCTGGTTCTGATACTACTTGTGCTGGGGGAATATAAGTCTTTTCGGGTTGCACTGGAGCAGGGGCGGGTTGTTGATAGTTGTAACCCAGCTCCGAAACATCAGCATAGGCACAAGCCACAAAAGCCAAGGCGACAACAAGGAATTTCTGTTGAGGAAATATTAAATTTTATTTTTATTTTATTTATTCTTGATCTGTTGCTATAGTTCTGGCTTACCATTTTGCTAAGATGATTTGTTGGTTTGAACGTCAAATGTTAGACTGTATCGTTACCTAGGCAATCACTGAGTTTTTATAGGCCAATGTATAAAATAGAGTCGTATGTGTTCTTTATTGTGCGATTTCGTTTCTATTTGAAATTGAAGACGAATACGAGTCTTCCGTTTTATTAATTATCTTCTTTCGCTTTGAGTGATGAATGTGTAGTAGCACAAAGCAATTAATTGATCAGTTTGTTTGACCAGTATTTAATCATAATTTATATTGTTCTCCATCATCAGTAGCACAAATATAAATGACCTACCTCAATGTATTTGAATATCAACATATGTAAATACCTAGATCGTTTAATGATTTGATGTTAAATAATTAAATTTATAATAGGCTAAGGTATGATTATTAGTATCCACTCGACTATTGGGTGGATATATATTTCTCCTATATATATTTCTCCTGAGAATGAAATTCTGTGCCGATTTAGCCATGCATGCCTCTCTGTCTGTTGAAACCACGATAGATAAGAATGAGCTTTGAAAATTGGCACTGATATTAGAATTACTCCAAGGAGGTTTGATGTTGCAAATGGGGGTCCAATAATGGTACCTCCCAAATTTTGATTTTTTGAAGACTTTCGTTGCATTTTCCAACCGAATGGACTGTAATTGGGCATGCCGTGTGTTTGGAGGTTGATATACATCTATTTAGACAATTAGCAATACTGGTCCATGTTTTGACATAGCCCGGTCAATTTTCAGATACCGCATTTTCCAACCGAAAAATACAATAATCTTACGTTCCGGATTTTTGGATACTGACATACAAAAATAATCAAGTGTTGACATAGGCTCTATACATAGCTCCTTTCCAATTTTTGAAATCTCTAAGGTTTTAGCCGCATTTCGGTAACGAAATTTCTCTAGTTTACCATTCTGAGTTCTTGGATGATGAAAACAATCTAACCAAAAAATTTTGATATTGCTGTCCCATTCGATTTTGGGTATTTTGAATGGTTCTAGTGGCATTTTCCTACCGAAATGGCTGTAATATGGCATAGAGGGTTCTTATAGTTTGATATACATCTATCGAGAAAATGATCAATATAGATCCATGTTTTAACATAGCTCCCATATAATAGAAAATTTATGTTTTCGAAGGTTTAAGCATCATTTTCAATCCGCAGAGGCTGTAATTTGACATTCCAGGTTCTTGGCGGTTGCAAACATACTTTCAATATAAAGCTATGTTTTAACATAGTCTATATTGATATATAGTAAAGGGGTTTCATTGGGTATTTCGAAGTCAGGGTACCTTCGACCATGGTTGAGCTTTTCTGTAAGACCAAACAAAAGTAGTTACTCCATGCAGAACATTGCTTTGGGAAGAACGAGGGCACTGATAAACAGCCAAACGTGCAAGAAAGGCTAATTAATAACATCTTGGTAGATATTATTAAAGGAAACTTGAAATTTTGTATTTGCATATGAAGTTAAAATTAGGCGCCTGAGAAACTCTGAACCTTCACGGACACGGGAGTCAGTTTATAGTCCTCTCTACAAATGTTATTCTGATAAATTAGAATCCATTCAAAAACAATTTCTTCTTTTTGCTCTTATGTGTTTACCGTCGGACACACGTTGCATATTTGGAACCCAAATAACACGAAGTTGGTCGGAAATGTATATAGGCTATGTCTGAACTTCTTCAAAACGCAATTGAGTAATTTTATGCTGAAATTTGTACGCTGTGCAAAATGTCATGTCAATCTGACAAACATAAGGGGTTTGGTGCACCATTTACTTAAAATCGGGCGAAAATTTATATGGGAGCTATATCCAATATGAACAAATTTAACAAAACTTGTCACAGATTAGATTAAATTAATTTTAGTACGTTTGGTTCCTATCACTCATATTTTGTGTCGATAGTGCATCATATACATAAAATCGAACGAAAACCTATTTGAGAGCTATATCCATATCTGAACCGGTTTAAACAAAACATTCACACGTTATACTACTCTAACTTACCTACGTTGTGCAACTTTTTGTGACAATCGGTGTATCTTTGGTGCACAATTTACTTAAAATCGGACGAAACTGTATATGAGAGCTGTATCTAAATCTGAACCGATTTTCAAGAAACTCAATACACATCATTCTGACCTAATCCAGTATACTGTACCAAATTTCGTGCAAATAGAAAGACATAAAAGGACTTTGGTACACCATTTACATTAAATCGGAAGAAAATATATATGGAATCTATATCTAAATCTGAACCGATTTTCACCAAACTCAACACACATCATTCTAGACTTAATTCAGTATGCTATACAAAATTTCGTGCCAATCGAAAGGTATATAGGGATTTTGTTGCACATTTTACTTCGAATCAGAAGAAACTATATATAGGAGCTATATCTATATCTGAACTGATTTTTCCAAATTTCAATAGGGTTAGTCCTTTGGCCAAACAAATGAACTGTGCCATATTTCATCCAACTCGAATCATAAATGCGGCCTATATTTTATTTACAATTTAACATTGACAGACGGACGGACATGCATAAATCGACCTAGAAAGTGATTCTATGCATATTCTCAAAAGGAACCCTGTGTCAATCTCGTTTCCTTTTGCCTGTTAAAACATATGCACACATACATAACACCCCGTACCACAATGTGGTGAAGAGTATAGAAATATGTGCAAAGTTTCGTGAAAATCGGTTCAGATTTAGATATAGCTCCCATATATATTTTCGTCCGATTTTATGTAAATGGTGCACCAAAGTCCCCATATATCTTTCGATTTTGGTATAGCGTTCTGAATTAAGTCTAGAATGATGTGTGCAAAGTTTTGTTAAAATCGGTTCAGATTTACATACACCTCCTATATATTTTCGCACGATTTTAAGTAAATGGTGCACTAAAGATTCAAAGCTAGGCCGATTGACACAACTTACTGAAGTTAATATAAATTAATCTCTGGCAAGTTTTTTTAGAAATCGGTTCAGATATAGATATTGCATAGTGACATGTGAAAAAAAATTGGACTGAGTGCCTTTACGCATTATTACAAAACAACAACAACAAAATAATTGTTGATTTTTTATTAAAGCGATATATTTTTAGTTATTGAATATATCAAAATCGCAATTTCTAGACCCCACCCTCTAATAAGTCACAAATATTTCGATTTAATATTTTTATTTCAAATTAAACATTAACGAATCAACTAAATAAAATTGTCCTTAATCTGATGCTTAAGCACGATGTCTGTAGACAACACGACGAACAGTCTTGTAACGATAACCATCAACGGGAGTTTGCTCAATTTCTTGAACAGGGGCAACGGGTGCAGGGGGGATGTAAGTATTTGTAGGCTGCACAACGGGAGCAACTGGTGCTGGTTCAGGGGCAACAGGTGCTGGTGGAATATAAGTGTTAACAGGGGCAACTGGAGCTGGTTCAGGTACTACAGGGGCAGGAGGAATATAAGACTTTTCGGGTTGTACTGGAGCAGGGGCGGGTTGTTGATAGTTGTAACCCAACTCAGAAACATCAGCATAGGCACAAGCCACAAAAGCCAAGGCGACAAAAAGGAATTTCTGTTTAGGAAATATGAAATTTTATTTTTATTTAATTTATTCTTAAACCGTTTCTATAATTCTAGCCTTACCATTTTGCTAAGATGATTTGTTTGTTTGAACGTCAAATGTTAGACTGTGTTGTATCGTAACAATCACTGAGTTTTTATACTCCAATTTATAAAATAGAGTTTTATGTGTTCTTTATTGTGTTATTCCGTTTCCATTTGAATTTCGTATTCGTCTTCCGTTTCTTAATGATCTTCTTACGCTTTGAGTGATGAATATGTAGTCAGTCCCACAATACAATTAATTGATCAGTTTTTTTTTTGAGCAGCATTTCATCATTATTTCTATTGCTCTCCACAATCATTAGCACCTATTTAAATGACCTATCCCAATGTGTTTGAATATCTACAGAAATGCCTAGAACGTTTAATGATTTTATGTTAGTTAATTAAATTCAAATCTCAGGTATGATTATTAGTATATAGGGTGGAGTGTATATTAAATTTGTCATTCCGTTTGTAATACCTCGAGGAATAAAATTCTAGGGCGATTTAGCCATGTCTGTCGCTCTGCCTGCTGAAATCACGATAGATATCGCAATATTTATGATAGACCTTTAAGATTTTAAATCTGACATTGTCATTACTCCTAGGAGGTTTCGTATTGCAAATAGTATATCAATTGGTAATTTGCATGCCGGGATTTTGCACCTTAGATATACTGATAGGTACTTGAAATAAAAATATAGGAAACATACCAAAAAGTGTACTTATACCGACAATTCTACAAACCGATTATGGTTCTAACAGCCTGTTTTTGTAAAATTCCAAACGAACGAATTCGAGTGACTTACGACCAAACTCCTTGGTTTTGAAGAATATATCATTTATTTTTGTTTTGAATCAGAAAACCTTTATAAACATAAATAAAGGTTTGGTCGTAAGTCACTCGAATTCGTTCGTTTGGAATTTTACAAAAACAGGCTGTAAGTATTGGTCCTATACCCAATGTTTCATTAGACCAAATTTGTTTTAAAAATTTTGATTTCATGCAAACTTTGACCATCTTATTATTTCTTTCAACATTAGTTCAAGTTCGAACATGGGGAAGAAAAAGTGGACCTATATTTATAATTTTTGTGGAAACATTTAGTATCGGCTGGAAAACGCACTCAAGAACCCCAAAATACCGAAAATTGGGAGGTACTGTTATATGGGAGCTATGCCTAAACGTGGACCGATATATCCCATTTTCGAACTTGACCTGCCTGCAGACAAAAGACAAACCTATGCAAAATGTCAGCACATATCTCAATTCCTTCAGAGGATAGCGTGATTACAGCTGACGGACAGACATGGCTAGATCTTAGAATTTTACCCTGATCATGAATATATATATACAGTGGCTCCATCGCATAATCGGACAAAAGGAGTATTTACTAATACCAGAAGATTTTTGGAAGCAGCATTTCTATTGATAGTTTTCATTATATTAAGGTTCTGTTTACTGACGAAAGCAAATTTAACTTGCACGGGTCAGATGGAAAGATGTATGTGTGGCGTAAGCCAAATGCTGAATTTAATCATAAGAATACAAAAGCCACTGTTAAGCACGGAGGAGGTTCTGTTATGGATTGGGGCTGCATGTCGAGTGCGGGAGTAGGCAATTTGCATTTTATTGATGGTAAAATGGACAATTTTGTCTACCTCAACACTTTAAAGCAAAATGTAAAGCAAAGTGCAGACAAATTGGGTATCGCGAACAACTTTGCCTTTTATCAAGACAAGCACACATCAGGTGTTGCAAAGCTTTGGTTGATCCATAACTGCCCAAAACTTATACAAACACCAGCACAGAGCCCAGACTTTACCGTAATTGAGCATCTTTGGGAAGAATTAGCTAGGAGAGTGTATGGAAAACATTTAACTCCTTAGTACAGCTTAAGGTGGCTTTACTGGAATCGTGGAACTCCATAGAGCCGGAGGTACGCCAGAATTTGGTAAAATCAATACCGAAGCGTTTACAGACCGTTCTGGACAACAAAGGATATGCAACTAAATATTAATTTCTCGTTTTTTTCATTTTTTAACATTGATACTTTGCTTTGTCCGATTTTGCGTTGAACACAATAAATTGAGTTAATTTTGTTTTTCTGACAAAATTTACTGTTATCACAAGAAAAGTTGTTGTTTTTTGTATTGTTCAGAAATATAAGTAAGTAATGTGTAAATTAAAGCGAAAAAACTACACATTTAGACAATTTTTTTGAAATGTATAGCATTATTATATGTGACAACCACTTGTCCGATTATTCAATGGAGCCACTGTATATATATATATATATATACTCTATAGGGTCGGAAACGAATATTTCGATGAGTTACAAACGGAATGACAAAATTAATGTACCCTCCATACCATGGTGGAGGGTATAAAATGGACAAAGCCCTCATATAAAGTTTCCATACAATTTGTGCTATTTTAAAATATTCTAGTCGCATTTTCCTACCGAAGTGACAGTAATATGGCTCTACGGTTACTTGTGGTTTGATATAAAGGCGCATTTGGCCTTTCGAAGGGTTAAGCCTCATTTTCAAACTACACTGGCTGTAATTGGGCGTTACATATTGTAGGCAGTTGTAAACATCTATGCAGAATATTTGCAATAAGGCACATCCATATAAATGTGAAAATGAAATGAAAATAATCTACGCACAAAATACCCATTTTCGGTATTTTGAATGGTTCTAGTCGCATTTTCCTATAGAAATGGCTGTAATCTTGTAGACTAGGCTTATGGAGCCTGAGATACATCTATATAGATGTATGACATATAAATGTCATTCTTGTTTTTTTTTTTAAGATTTAAGTCGCGTTTTCAAACCACAGTGACTGTAATTTAGTGTCCCAGGTTATAGGCGGGAGCAAACATCTTTGCGAAACATTTTCAATATATTTGTATGTTTTAACTTAGTCCCTATATAAAGGTGCTTCATAATATTGGGTATTCTTCTTCGAAGAATTTTATTTCTGACAATTTACAATGTTTTGTGATAGGCCCCATATAAGCGTTTAGGCAAACTTTAAACACTTTAAAAATAAGGATGAGTTATGGTAAAAGCATAGAATGGCTGAGAGCGCACTTCTCGAATCTTTAAAAATGTTTTTTTTTTTGTTTCTGAAAGCAGTATTATATCTGTTTAAAACGAATAATCCCATATGATTCCAATTTTAGTAAGTCGAGAAATAATTAAAAATTTCTTATTTAGATAACTTTAGGCCGTTTTAATTTCGGATTTATATTGAGGGTTTCCAGTAGGACGGTACTCATATACTCAAGAACCTTACGAAAATTTACCATAAAATGTTATGTGACAATGCTTTATTCTTGAGATCCCTTGCCAAGTACATTTGATCCTCTTCGGTATTCTTCACACTTCGACCAACCCGCTGTCTCACTGGGATGACATGTAAACTTGAGGTTTGCAATAGGACGATACCCTTAATTATCAAAGTTACGAAGTGAGATCATCATCATATTTATACGTATTGAACATGTCTGCATAAAAATCTCAATTTCAAGAAAAAATGAATCTATTGCCTTTTCACGTTAAGCCAGCTATATATTCATGTTTCGAATATTTCCCCACCCTCTAAAATATAACAAATATTTTGATTTAATACTTTTATTGCAAATTATAACATTAACGAATCAACTAAATAAAATCTTTCCAAATATGATGCTTAAGCACGGTGTCTGTAGACAACACGGCGAACAGTTTTGTAACGATAACCATCAACGGGAGTCTGTTCAATTTCTTCAACAGGGGCAACGGGTGCAGGGGGGATGTAAGTATTTGTAGGCTGCACAACGGGAGCAACTGGAGCTGGTTTAGGGGCAACAGGTGCTGGTGGAATATAAGTGTTTACAGGAGCAACTGGAACTGGTTCAGGGGCAACAGGTGCTGGTGGAATATAAGTGTTAACAGGGGCAACTGGAGCTGGTTCAGGTACTACAGGGGCAGGAGGAATATAAGTCCTTTCGGGTTGCACTGGAGCGGGAGCTGGTTGTTGATAGTTGTAACCCAACTCAGAAACATCAGCATAGGCACAAGCCACAAAAGCCAAGGCGACAATAAGGAATTTCTGTTGAGGAAATATGAAATTTTATTTTTTTTATTAATTTTTAAACGGTTTCTATAATTCTAGCCTTACCATTTTGCAAAGGTGATTTGTTTGTTTCAACGTCAACTGTTAGACTGTGTCGTATCATAATAATCACTGAGTTTTTATAGGCCAATGTATAACATAGAATTGTGTGCGTTCATTATTGTGCGATTTCGTTTCTATTTGAATATCGTATTCGTCTTCCGTTTTATTAATAATCTTCTTTCGCTTTGAGTGATGGACGTGTAGTCCCATAATACAATTAATTGAGCAGTTTGTTTGATCAGTAGTTAATCATCACTTCTACTGTTCTGCATAATCATTAGCACCAATTTAAATGACCTATCCCAATGTGAATATCTACTTAAATGCCTAGATCGTGTAACGATTTTATGTTAATAAATTAAATTTATTATAGACTCATGTATGATTATAACAATTACCATAAAAATAAAATTCTATGACGATTTAGCCATGTCTGTCTCTCTGCCAGCTGAAGTCACGATAGAGATCGCAATATTTATGATAGAGCTTTGAAATTTTACGCTGACATTCTCATTACTCCAAATCGGAACCGATTTTCACGAAACTTAGCACACATCATTCTAGCCTTAATTCAATACGCTATGACAAATTTCGTGCAAATCGAATGATTTTCAGAGACTTTGGTGCACCTATTACCTAAAATCGGATGAATATATATATATATATATATATATGAGCTATATCTAAATCTGAACCGACTGTCACGAAACTTTGCACACATCATTGTAGACTTAATTCAGTACGCTGTGCCAAAATTCGAGGAAATCAAAACATTTCCAGGGACTTTAGTGGACTATTTACCTAAAATCGAAACTATATATGGGAGCTAAATCTAAACCGATTTCACGAAACTTTTGACACATCATTCTAGACTTAATTTAGTACGCTATGACAAATTTCGTGCAAATCAAATGATATATAGGGACTTTGGTACACAATTTACCTTAAATCGGACCAAGATATATATGGGAGCTATATCTAAATCTGAACCAATTTTTCCCAATTTCAATATGGTTCGTCCTTGGGCCAAACAAATGAGCAGGGCCAAATTTCATCCAATTCGTATCATAAATGCGACCTGTACTTTGTTTACAATTTAACATGGACTGACGGACGGACATGCATAAATCGACTCAGAAAGTGATTCTGTGCATATTCTCAAAAGGAACCATGGTTCTAGCTCGATTATTTTTGCCTGTTACAAACATATGCACAAAGACATAATACCCTGTACCACAGTGTGGTGAAGGGTATAAAAATGAATCTATTGCTTTTTCACGTTGAGCCAGCTATATATTTATGTTATCAATATTTCCCCACCCTCTAATAAGTAACAAATTTTTCGATTTAATACTTTTATTACAAATTATAACATTAACGAATCAACTAAAAAAAATCCTCCATAATCAGACGCTTAAGCACGATGTCTGTAGACAACACGACGAACAGTCTTGTAACGATAACCATCAACGGGAGTTTGTTCAATTTCTTCAACAGGGGCAACGGGTGCAGGGGGGATGTAAGTATTTGTAGGCTGCACAACGGGAGCAACTGGAACTGGTTCAGGGACAACAGGTGCTGGTGGAATATAACTGTTAACAGGGGCAACTGGAGCTGGTTCAGGTACTACTGGGGCAGGAGGAATATAAGTCTTTTCAGGTTGCACTGGAGCAGGGGCGGGTTGTTGATAGTTGTAACCCAATTCAGAAACATCAGCATAGGCACAAGCCACAAAAGCCAAAGCGACAATAAGGAATTTCTGGGAAGGAAATATAAAAATTGTTAAAAACATTTTTAATTTATTATTAATCCGTTTCTATAGTTCTAGCCTTACCATTTTGCTAAGTTGATTTGTTTCTTTGAACGTCAAATGTTAGACTGTATTGTTACCTATTCCATCACCGAGTTTTTATAGACCATTATATGTGCTACTTATTGTCTGATTCCGTTTCCATTTGAACTAAGCGTTCGTCTTCCGTTTTTTGTTGTATTCTCCGTTTATTATGAGTGATGAATATGTAGTCCCATAATACAATTAATTGATCGGTTTGTTTGATCAGCATCATCATTTCTATTATTCTCCATGATCATTAGCACCGATTTGAATAACCTATCTCAATGTGTTTGAATATCTACAGAAATGCCTAGGTCGTTTAAAGATTTTATTTTAATTAATTAAATTTATTATAGGCTCTGGTATGATTATTATTATCTTCCCGAGTGTATATTAAATTTTCCATTCCGTTAGCAGTATCCCTGCCGCTCTGTCTGTTGAAACCACGATAGAGATAGCGATGGTATATCGATATCGCCTAATTTTCTTAATTTCTATAACTGTACCCGATTCCGATATTTTTAAGCTTATAGTCGCCTTATTCAACCAAAAGGACTGCAATTTCTCATGCCAGGTTTTTGGAGTCTGAAATACATCTATGCCGGCAAATAACAATACAGGTACATGTTTTGACATAGTCTCCATATATTTGTCCGCCCAATTTTCAGTAGCCGCATTTCCCAACCGAAAATGGGTATAATCTGACATTCCAGGGTTTGCGGGTGCTGGCATACATCTGCGATGAAATTAAATACTATATGTCCATGTGCTGACAAAGGCCCCATATGAATTTCCAATTTTTGAAATTTCTAATCGCATTTCTGTACCGAATTGAATTCTTGGATGATGAAAATAATATACGCAAAAATATTTCGACATAGCCGTCATATAAAGTTCCCATCTCATGTTTGATATTTTGAATGGATCTAGTCGCATTATCCTAACGAAGTGGATGTAATATGACACTGTGGGTTATTGTAGTTTGATATATATCTACGGAGAAAACGATCAATATACATCTATGTTTTAACATAGCTCACATATAAAAATGATTCTTTTTTTGAAGGTTTAAGCTATCCCACTTTATAGGCGGGTGCAAGTATAGTATTGGCTAAACATTTTCAACGCAGGTCAATGTTTTAACATAGTCCCCATATATAAAGTGCTCCATAATATCGAGTATTTAAAAGTTTTAGACACATTTTCATATCGAAGTGTTTGTAAATTTCGATTCTAGGACGGCTGAGAGAACATTTCTCCAAACTTAACATACGTTCTTTCATCAGAAGTATTAGGTCTATTTAAAATCATAATCCTGTGTTATTTATTTCGTTATTTTACTAAAGGCATTAGGGTTTTAGTATGACGGTACCTACATACCCAAGGGCCTTCGAAAATTTACTATAACGTGTATTGGACGATTCCCAATTCTTGAGATCGGTTACTAAGTACCCTTGAAAGGCTTCGATATTCTCCACACTTCGACCAACCCACTGGTACGGCAACATATATGTAGAATTGATGGTTTCGATAGGGTGATATTCTTAATTATCAAAGTAAATACGTTAGATCATCCTTCGGGTGTTTCCAAACATGTCTGTATCAAAATCTCAATTTCTAGAAAAGGTGGACTTATTGCCTTTACACGTTACGCCAGCTATAATACATTTATCTCATTTGTTGTTTTTGTATTCATGTTTCCAATATTTCACCACCCTCTAATAAATAACAAATATTTAGATTTAATACTTTTATTACACATATAACATTAACGAATCAGCTAATTTCTCTAATCCTTAATTCCAGACTTAGGCACGGTGTCTGTAGACAACACGACGAACAGTCTTGTAACGATAACCATCAACGGGAGTTTGCTCAATTTCTTCAACAGGGGCAACGGGAGCGGGAGGAATATAAGTCTTGACAGGTTCGACAACGGGAGCAACTGGGGCTGGTTCAGGGGCAACAGGTGCTGGTGGAATATATGTGTTAACAGGTGCAACTGGAGCTGGTTCAGGTACTACTGGTGCTGGAGGAATATAAGTCTTTTCAGGTTGTACTGGAGCGGGAGCTGGTTGTTGATAGTTGTAACCCAACTCAGAAACATCAGCATAGGCGCAAGCCACAAAAGCCAAAGCGACAATAAGGAATTTCTGGGAAGGAAATATCAAAATTTATTTTTATTTAATTTATTCTTAATCCTTTTCTATGATGCTATGCTTACCATTTTGCTAAGATGATTTGTTTGTTTGAACGTCAAATGTAAGACTG
Organism: Musca vetustissima; assembly: GCF_032173495.1. NCBI lineage: Eukaryota > Metazoa > Arthropoda > Insecta > Diptera > Muscidae > Musca > Musca vetustissima. Next base: position 13,554 of record NW_026888408.1, read on the forward strand.
TGTCGTATCGTAATAAATCAGTGAGTTTTTATAGACCAATATATGAAATAGAATTTTGTGTGCTGCTTATTGTCCGATTGTGTTTCCATATGAATTTCGCATTTGTCTTCCGTTTCGTTTTGTGTCTTCTTTCGCTTTTTGAGTGATGAATGTGTAGACCGTCAATACAATTAATTGATCAGTTTGTTTATTGTTTTACCAGACGATTAGCATTAGTTTAAATGACCTATCTCAATGTGTTTGAATATTTACAGAAATACCGAGATCGTTTAACATGTTTTGTTTAAGAACTTAGTTTATTATAGGCTCAATTATTATTAATTTTATACGTCCCATTAAAGTTTTTGTATTCTTGATCATAATAAAATTATATGTCGATTTATTTATCAATCTGCCAGTCAGTTGAAACCACGATATAGCTCGGAATATTAAATATATAGATAAATCTGAAAAAGTTGTCCCTACATTTCTACTACTTTTAGAATATTTGGTATTGATAATGGGATATTTTGGTCCGCGTTTTGTTACATCCCCCACTATTTTCGATTTGTTAAGGTTTTCAGACATATACATCAACCGAATTGGCTGTAATTCGTTGTGTTAGCTTTTGCTTTAGTGAAAATCCGCGTACAAAAATTATGAATATCGATCCACGGTTAGATATAGACCTCATATATTAGGTACTATATTTGGTTGGGGAAAAATAAATCCATTATTATTATATAACATATAGGACTTTATTTAACATGCTTCGGAATATCCGATTTGGGACAAATATTGACAGTTTATTGTATGATTTGTAGACATTTTAAAGGTAACTTCATAATGCCTGTCTCATAGAAGTCCTGCTCTCTATTTGCAAAAAACTCTAGTAGTCGATTTTCAAAATCCTCCCAAGATATCAAATTTATATCACTAAAGACATTTGGCAGTGAAAGAAAAAGACGATAAACGCTTGGTGCCAAGAGATCAGAATTTAGCGTTTGGCCATACTTTGCCAACTCACAATAAATAATCCCCTTACAGTCCCACCAAATGCATAGCAGAAACTTCCTAGCCGTTAGTCCTGGTTTGGTCACCGTTTGAGGTGCTTCCTCGATCGTTTTCGCACAGGGTTATCGTATGTGATCCATTTCTCACTTTATGAGTGGTATGGGTCTATCTAATTCCGTTTGACCAAGGCTTCGCAGATGGAAATTAGATCCATCTTTTTTCTGTTAATTGGTGTGGCACCCAAACATCGAGCTTCTTTTTGAATCCAGCTTTGTGTAAATGGTTTAAGACTGCTAACATGCCGGTCAACTTCTATCATTTCTCCGATTTTATCGACATTTCTTTTCCCCCTACCTAATATTTTGGGGATTTCAAACTGTTTTTACAATCGGATGAAAAAAATATATATAAAAAAGCAGAAAGGAAAGTAGTAAAGTCGGGCGGGGCCGACTATATGATAACCTCCACCACTTTGGTTATATCCAAAAAATGGAATCGTAACAGACGTCGCATTTTTCAAGGACCAATAACATGAAATTAAACATGTCATTCTGCAACCTATACAAAATTTTGTTCAGATATAGAGTTGTTACTTACAAAGGGACAAAATTATGTAATTAAATTTAAAGCAAAATATTGAAATCTAAACCGATTTTATCGAAACTTGTGACATGTTAGATTACACTGAACCGATTTTCAGAAAACTTAACACAAGCCAAATTTCGTGCAAATCGAAAGATATATAGGGACTTTGGTGTTCCATTTACATTAAATCGGACGAAAATATATATGGGAGCTATATATAAATCTGAACTGATTTTCAGGAAACTTAACACGCATCAATCTAGACCTAATTCATTTCGCTGTGCCAATTACACCATTTACCTTAAATCGGACGAAAATATATATGAGAGCTAAATCTAAATCTGATCCGATTTTTCCCAATTTTAACAGGGTTCGTCCTTGGGCCAAATAAGTAACATGTGCCAAATTTCATCCAAATCGGATCATAAATGCGACCTGTACTTTGTTCACAAAAATAAATGGACGGACGGGCGGACAGACGGACATGCAAAAATTGACTCAGAAAGTGATTCTATGCATATTCTCAAAAGGAACCATGAGTCTATCTCAATTATTTTTGCCTGTTACAAACATATGCACAAAGACATAATACCCTGTACCACAGTGTGGTGAAGGGTATAAAAATCCGACCCATTTTCGATACTTTGAAACATTTCTCGTACCATTTTCCAACAGAATGGGGCTGTAATTTGACGACGATGACGACGTAATTTTTCGATGATAAATGACATATATGCTGGAAATGTTCAATAGAAGTCCCTTTTGATGGTCTAAGGCCAAATTCAAAAACCAAATTTCCGAGTTCTTCACTTGTTGAGACCAACTAAACGGCCCACATAAGCCCATAAGCGTACACAAAACGGTTCGGAAGTTGTAATTGACTGTAGTTTGGTTGTTATTACGAGACAAATCTTTGTACCAACAATTATTTTGATGGTCCTAGCCGGATTCCTTGTGAGAAAGTTTTCAATATTAATCTATATCCTTCAATAAATTCTATATAAAACTTCCGAAGCATTTTCGGTATTTTGTGGCATTTTTCCAACTGATTGTAGTTTAACATTTTGGATTAATGAATGGTAAAAGACTTTATGCAGAAAATGTTCAATAAATATTCAACAGGAAGTTCAGGCTTCAGGGACTCCATCTAAACAGAAATGGTACATTAAAAACCCTGAATAAATTTTTTTGTTGTTTTGTAGCACAGTGTTATTTGTATAGTCCTGTTGGGTAAAAGTGGAAAAAGACGAAAAAAATATGCATATCTAGTTGTCTTGCACGACCCCATTTGAGGGACATTTTTTAGAATACTTGGATAGCAAAAGATCTCGTCTTGTGGTATTTATTTTTAGAAGAATGATCCGTTTTTTCAAACAAAAAAAAAAAAAAAAAAACAACAATATCCATATCCATATCGAATTAGACTTCCTGATTTATATATATAAATATACAAACATACAAAAGGAATTCACCTAAAGCTCCATTTTGTCGCATATTCTCATAAATAATTGTTCAGCGATTTAGGCATTTCTGTAGACATTCAAACAATTTCAGATATGTAATTAAAATTCGTGCTAATGATTCCATTGTGTAAAACAAAATATCAATATAGAATAATTGCATTGTATTGGTCTACCTATTCATCATCAAAACTAAAGAGAATATAAAGAAACGGAAGAAGAAGATAGGCAAAAATAAAGAAAATATAAAACAACGCAATCAAACGGAAACATAATCGCACAATAAAGAAAACATCAACTTCCATTTCATAGTGTGGCCTATAAAAACTCAGTGATTTATTGCGATACGACACAGTCTACTATTTGACGTTCAAACAAACAAATCAGTCTTAACAAAATGGTAAGCTAGAATTGTAGAAATGAAATCAGAATAAATATCTAAAATATACCATTTTATTTCCTCTACAGAAATTCCTTATTGTCGCTTTGGCTTTTGTGGCTTGTGCCTATGCTGATGTTTCCGAATTGGGTTACAATTATCAACAACCAGCTCCCGCTCCAGTGCAACCTGAGAAAACATATATCCCACCTGCACCAGTAGCACCCGAGCCAGCTCCAGTTGCCCCTGTTAACACTTATATCCCACCAGCACCTGTTGCCCCTGAACCAGTCCCAGTTGCTCCCGTTGTGCAGCCTACAAATACTTACATTCCCCCTGCACCCGTTGCCCCTGTTGAAGAAATTGAGCAGACTCCCGTTGATGGTTATCGTTACAAGACTGTTCGTCGTGTTGTCTACAGACATCGTGCCTAAGCGATTATAAGGGAATTTATTTAGTTGATTCGTTAATGTTATAATTTGTAATAAAAGTGTTAAATCGAAATATTTGTTATTTTTTAGAGGGTGATGAAATGGGTGGCCTAACGTGAAAAGGCTATAAGTCCACTTTTTCGAGAAATTGAGATTTTGATACAGACATGTTCAATAAGTAAAAATGCATCGATTTAATTAAAACCAGTAAGGAAAGTAGTAAAGTCGGACGGGGCCGACTATATGATACCCTTCACCACTATGGGTATATTAAACAGGACTATAACATAAAGTTGGATGAAATAAAAGTGATATTTATCTAAATGTGAATCTACCTAGATCTATCCATAAAGTATGTCAATCGACTTCAAACAAATATAAATAGGTCATCCGTTGGGCTATGTCTGCACTTCTAAAAAACGCAACTACGTAATTCTATGCTCAATTTTGTAAGTTGTGCAAAATTTGATGTCAATCTGACTAACATGAAGAGTTTGATGCTCAATTTACTTGAAATCGGGCGAAAATATATATGGAAGCTCTATCCAAATATTGAGCGATTTCAAACAAACTTGTCACAGGTTAGGTTATACTAATTTCAGAACGTTTTGTTCCTATTGGTTCCTTAGTACGTCAATTACTTAAAATCAATCTAAGGGAGCTATATCTAAATCTGGACCGATTTTCTCCAAACTTGGCATACATCACTCTAGGCTTAATTCAGCACGTTATACCAAATTTCGTGCAAATCAAAAGATATATAGGGACTTTGGGGCACCATTTACATGAAATCGGACGAAACTATATATGGGAGCTATATCTAAATCTAGACCGATTTTCTCCACACTTGGCAGAGATCACTCTAGGCTCAATTAAGTACGTTATGCCAAATTTCGTGCAAATCGAAGGATATATAGGGACTTTGGTGCACCATTTACATGAAATCGGACGAAACTATATATGGGAGCTATATCTAAATCTTGACCTATTTTCACGAAACTTGGCAGACATCATTCTAGACTCAATTCAGTACGTTATGCCAAAATTCGTGCAAATCGAAAGATATTTAGCGACTTTGGTGGACCATTTACATCAAATCGGACGAAACTATATATGGGAGCTATATCTAAATCTGGACCGATTTTCTCCACACTTGGCATACATCACTCTAGGCTTAATTCAGTACGTTATGCCAAATTTCGTGCAAATCAAAATATATATAGGTACTTTGGGCACCATTTACATGAAATCGGACAAAACTATATATGGGAGCTATATCTAAATCTGGACCGATTTTCTCCAAACTTGGCATACATCACTCTAGGCTTAATTCAGCACGTTATACCAAATTTCGTGAAAATCGAAAGATATATAGGGACTTTGGGGCACCATTTACATGAAATCGGACGAAACTATATATGGGAGCTATATCAAAATCTGGACCAATTTTCTCCAAATTTGGCATACATCACTCTAGGCTTAATTCAGCACGTTATACCAAATTTCGTGCAAATCAAAAGATATATAGGGACTTTGGGGCACCATTTACATGAAATCGGACGAAACTATATATGGGAGCTATATCTAAATCTGGACCGATTTTCATGAAACTTGGCAGACATCATTCTAGACCTAAATGATTAGGCTGTACCAAATTTCGTGCAAATCGAAAGATATATAGGGACCGTTTTCATTAAATCGGTTAAATATATATATGGGAGCTATATCTAAATCTGAACCGATTTTTCCCAATTTCAATAGGGTTCATCCTTGGCCCGAATAAGTGACCTATGCCAAATTTCATCCAATTCGGATCATAAATGCGACCTGTACTTTGTTTACAATTTAACATGGACAGACAGACGGACAGACGGACGGACATGCATAAATCGACTTAGAAAGTGATTCTATGCATATTCTCAAAAGGAACCATGTGCCTACCTCGTTTCCTCTTGCCTGTTACAAACATATGCACAAAGACATAATACCCTGTACCACAGTGTGGTGAAGGGTATAAAAAGGGGGTTATATGGGGCCTACCCCTAAAATGGGGTGAATATTAATAATTTTTGGTAGGGAGATTTGTTACCATATACGACTACAAAATACCAAATTACAGCAAATTCGCGTGAAAAACGCGCTCAAGAACCCCGAAATACCGAATATTGGGGAGTACCCTTATATGGGGGCTATCAGAAGAAAGGACCTATGTTTATAATTTTTGATGGGGAGATTTGCTACCCAATAAGAACTCAAAGTACCAAATTTCAGCGAAGTCGGTTGAAAAACCCACTCAAGAACTTCAAAATACCGAAAATTGGGGGTACACTTATATGGGTTCTATCAGAAAAAGTGGACCGATGTTTACAATTTTTTGTGTAGATATTTAACACTAAATAAGAACCCAATGTACCAAATTTCAGCGAATTCGGTTGACAAACGCGCTCAATATCCCCAAAATACCGAAAATTGGGGGGTACCCTTATATGGGGGCTATCCGAAAATATGGATTCGGTTGAAAAACGCACTCAAGAACTTCAAAATACCGAAAATTGGGCGGTACCCATATATGGGAGCTATGCCTAAACGTGGACCGATATATCCCATCTTCGAACTTGACCTGCCTGCAGACAAAAGACGACTCTATGCAAAATTTTGGCGATCTATCTCAATTCATTTAGACGCTAGAGTGATTACAACAGACGGACAGGCGGACATGCTTAAATCGTCATAGAATTTTATGCTGATCAAGAATATATATACTTTACAGGGTCGGAAATGATTATTTCGATGCGTTACAAACGGAAAAACAAAACTAATATACCCTCCATACTATGGTGGAGGGTATAATAATCGACAATTATATTATTTGTTGCTGTTTGGTAGTGAGCGTATAGGTAGTGAACGTATAGGTACGTATAGGTCCAATTTATCACATGTCACTGGCTGCTTTTTGTCTCCCCAGTAAAAGTGTAAACTATTGATTTATTGCCTTACATGTGAAGCCATACTACAAGAATCTACTCGATTTTACTATTTTCTTCGATATCATAGAGGAAAATTCGTTATCGTAGTAAAAAGTAGTAGATTCTTGCAGTACGGAAACAGACCAAAAGTTTTACCCTTGGAAGTAATAGATCCGATTTTGTTTTTTTAAAGGTCCCAGCCGGATGATTTAATTTGTCTCTAAATGAGCATGTGGGATTTTAATTACATTTTTTGGCATTTCAATTGTCGGTCTGAAATTCCGAAACTATCAAAACTCGACATTTGCAAATAATCAAGATAGTTTCTTCATGTCACGCCCTCCGCCTAAATGTTGCATATAGAATGCATGGGGGCCACTGAGAACCAAAAAATATTTTTTCTCGTGTTATCCTACACCATCGTTAGCTATTGAATAGTTCTACGACTTTTAAGGATTTATAACGGAAATTCGTTCACAAATTGAGAGCTTTTCCGTTTTCGTACTATATTCTATAAAATGCATGCTAAGAACCATTGCAAATAAAAGTGATGAATAAATAAAAATTGAGTGATATAATTCTTAAACGTTATAGAATTTGAACGACCAGGATTAAAAAATCACATCATCATATTGTTTTACAAATTTCGTGTTAAAAAATGTCCAATAACCCTGATCATACTGTAAATGGGAGGATGACCGTAATATAGGGGTCGCACTGAAACGGGGACCAATGTTAACCCTTTCAGTGTCAAAAAATTTTTTTTGTCGGAATAAAAATCTTAAATTTTGTACTTAAAATCATATGAAGGCACATAGTTTACAAAAAAAGCAATTCTTATTTTAACCCCCGGACAGTTTGGTCTGTCTTTCAGCAAAAACAAAGACATCAATTGTAACTGTACATAGGATATCCGAAAAATTGCAAAGGAAGAGAGTAATTTTAAATGTCGAATATATTCGACAAAAACACATTGGTAAATAAATTTTGGTAACCCAAAATATCAAAGTACAGCCGATTCGGTTGAAAAATGTTTTAACAATACTCAAAATACGAGGTAACGTTACATTAGAGCTACCGTAAAAAGTGGACCAATATTGACCATTTTTGGTAGGGAGATTCTCCACCCATTAAAACCCCCAAAAAAAACATTACAGCAAAATTGGTTAAAAGACTTGTCCATAATTTCCAATATACTGACATTTTTATTGTATCGTTTTTTGGGGGCTACACTGAAAAGTGGTTCAATAATGATAATTTTTGATACAGACATTTAATACCTAATGATAACCCAAAATATCAGCCAATTCGGTTCTAAACGTGTTCAAAATAGAGAAAATTTGGAGGTACCGTTATATGGGGGATATGCCTACACGTCGACTGATATAGCTCTGGCACTTCTGTGCAAATTTTTGGACAGCTAGCTCAGTTTCTGCAGATGCTAGAGTTATTACAACAGACTGATGGACATGGCTAGATCGCCTTAGAATTTTACACTAATCAAGAATACACATATACTTCATGGGGTCGGAAACGATTATTTTGAAAAAAAACATGGATGGAGGGTGTAAAAATTGGTAAAAATATGCTGAAGCCAACAATTTTTTTGTCTTTTGCTAATTTATCACTAAAATACACCATTTACAGACCTTTGCTCAACGACTGAATTGAAGAACACCATATTGGCAAAATAGTTCTAATGTACGATTTTTCGATATTTCCACCGCATTCAACTAAGCCGGATGCTGACATTGAAGCTAGTTGAAGCCCTAAACTTATTATAGGATCGTAGGACTCGTGGTTTCACTTCGATTGATGTATATCTCAAGAACATTTTTATAAAAAACCTATTTATTGGGTTGAACCCCGCGTGATTTTAATTTTTTTTACGTGCTGAATCTACTGCGCCCAATAAAACTACTACGACCAATAAAACTGCGGTCAAAAGTACTTTGAAAGTAGAAACCATAGCTGCAAATACATAATTTGAGATTTCCGCGCTTTATTTGTATATAAAGATAAACATTTATAAGCCATATTCCTGAGTAAATGCATCATAAAATATTGGGATTCTTGATGGATATGAGCATATGAGATTTAAAAGCTTTCAAAATATTCACCCTTTGTAGGGGAGATACTAAAAGGAGTGGACTAATGAGTCCCATCTTCCAACATTATACAGGTTTCGATAAAATATTAGGGTTTACAGAGTTTGGTTGAAATCGGATATTCATATTATAAAATTAATTTTCATCAAAATATGGACCATTTTGTGGGGTAGCTTGATTTAAGTTTGGAAGAAATTTTACGATGTGAAAAGTTTGAAGGAAATCGGTTACTCCCTTCGAGAGTTATCTTGCACATCAGCCAGCCTGACAGACACGTAGACGGACCGGCGGATATTAGTAAATGAGTCCAATTTGTCCGAAACTGATTTGGTCCAAAGAACCATGGAGTATAAAACCAATATTTCGATGAGTCACATTTTTGCCGTATCAAAAATTATTATTATCTATGCATCAAAAATTATAGAAAAGTCGAGTACCTAAATATATTTCGAAATTCAATTGCCCCCAGGGCCGATATGGTTGCCAATTCCTCAAATTCAACTTGCTTTCAAATGTATGGCTTACAAAATTTTATTTCCCGCTCCCCAGAATACATATAAGAATGAGTTTGCGAGACGTGGGTTTGGAATTTGTTAATGTTAGATTTTTTGATATGAGTGTTTGAATCCGTTCCGTTAAAAACCTATCGAGGTCTACCCAAAGCGAAACAGATGACTTGTCTTTAACACTTTGCTCCCACAATGTTTGTGCAATTTTCGGAAGCCTTTAAAGGCAAATAAAAACTAAGAACGGATCCCAATTATCCGTACGAACGTCGTAAATGGACATTGTAAACAAACAACCCAAACTTGTTTCAACTGGAAGTACCGGAAGAGCGAATAATATTTTAAACTGATTATGAATCAACAAACAAGGATTATCATATGTGGCTTTCAACGCGTTCCACGCCAGACCAAAACTGCGGTTCGTTAAGGGGAATTTAGAAACAATATAGCGAGCTTTCCCTTTAGTACTTCGTGTCAAATGACAAAGACGCTCAATATCACTTAATCGAGAATTGTTATATAGACCACGCTAAAAAAGATATCTAAAGGTTGCCCACGAAAGAAAATCGGAGTCGAAGACATCCGTATCGCAAGGAGGCAACGCTAGACTATGGACAATGTCTAAATTTTCTGCCTCAATATTGAAACTCTAATTACCTCTAGGATTCCCAATAGCTGCTATTGGGGAGCTAGCGGCCTTATTACCCACATTCCTAATAGTGTGAGTAGACGAGTTCGTTTTATTTAATCAGTATCGCTAGCCTGGACTTCCTTAGAAGGTGCAGACTGTGTCTGGACTTTTTGAGGAATATCAGACGGATCCTGATTTACTACAACGTTTTCTTGCCGAAGTTTGTGCAAGGCCCGGATTATCATTGGTAGGCAGTCCATACACATGTCATAAATGAATGACCTCCTGTTTCGATTCTACAGACTCGATATCTTCCTGACACGAACCCTCAGACGATTCTAAAAAATCCCATATATATTTTCGTCCGATTTTTTATACCCTTCACCACACTGTGGTACAGGGTATTATGTCTTTGTGCATATGTTTGTAACAGGCAGAAATAATCGAGATAGACCCATGGTTCCTTTTGAGGAGATGCATAGAATCACTTTCTGAGTCGATTTATGCACGTCCGTCTGTCCGTCCGTCCGTCTGTCCGTCCGTCCATGTATTTTTGTTAACAAAGTATACAGGTCGCATTTATGATCCGATTTGGATGAAATTTGGCACAGGTCACTTAATTGGCCCAAGGACGAACCCTATTGAAATTGGAGAAAATCGGTCCACGTTTAGGCATAGCTCCCATATAAGGTTACCCCAAAATTTTCGGTATTTTGAGGTTCTTGAGCTCGTTTTTTACTGAATTCGATGAAATTTGGTACTTTGAGTTCTTATTGTGTAGCAAATCTCTCTGCTAAAAATTATAAATAAAGGCCCATTTTTTCGGATAGCCCCCATATAAGATTACCCCCAATTTTCGGTATTTTGGGGATTTTGATCACATTTTCCGACCGAATTCCCTGAAATTTGATACTTTGTGTTGTTATTGGGTAGCAAATCTCCCTAACAAAAAATTATAAATAAAGGTCCATTTTTTCGGATAGCCCCCATATAAGTGTACCCCCAAATTTTCGGTATTTTGAGGTTCTTGAGCGCGTTTTTTAACTGAATTCGCTGAAATTTGGTACTTTGAGTTCTTATTGGGTAGCAAATCTCCCTACCAAACATTATAAATAAAGGTCCATTTTTTCGGATAGCCCCCATATAAGATTACCCCAAATTTTCGTCATTTTGAGGTTCTTGAGCGCGTTTTTAAACTGAATTCGCTGAAATTTGGTACTTTGAGTTCTTATTGGGTAGCAAATCTCCCTACCAAACATTATAAATAAAGGTAAATTTTTTCGGAAAGCCCCCGTATAAGGGTACCCCCACTTTTCGGTATTTTCGGGTTCTTGGGCTCGTTTTATGACTGAATTCTCTGAAATTTTGTACATTGGGTTGTTATTGGGTACCAAATTACTCCACTAAAAATTATAAATATAGGTCCAGTTTTTATGGTAGTCCCCATATAACGGTACCCCCAACATTTTTGGTATTTTTGGGGTTCTGATCGTATTTTTCGACCAAATTGACTGTAATTTAGTACGTCGAGTTCTTATTAGGTAGCACATCTCTCCACTATAAATTATAAATATTGGTCAATTTTTTCTTGTAGCCCCCAAGTTTTGAGGTTCTTTTTTCCTGTACAGGGTATTATGTCTTTGTAAATATGTTAGTAACAGGCAAAAGAAACGAGACAGACACATGGTTCTTTTTGAGAATATGCAGAAAATCACTTTTTGAGTCGATTTAAGCACGAAGTTTGGCACAGCGTAACAAATTAGGTCTAGAATGATGTGTGTTAAGTTTCCTGAAAATCGGTTCAGATTTATATATAGTTTTATATATCTTTCCAAATGAACAATTTAGTATCGGTTGCAGAATGACGTGTTTATGGTTCCAATTTCATTTTACTGGTCCTTTAAAAATGCGACTTCTGTTAGGCTTCATCTGTTGAATATACTCAAAGTGGTGAAGGGTATCATATAGTCGGCCCCGTCCAACTTTTCTACTTTCCTTACTGGTTTATAAATAGTGTATGAAAGTCCATACATTTCTTTCGATTTGCACAAAATTTAGCATAGCGTACTGAATTGAGTCCAGAATGATTTGTTTCTTGAAAATCGGTTCAGATTTAGACCGATTGCATGTCGATTATCCTCTAAAGATAGTATGTCTGTTCTATCGACAAGACATTGCATGTATGAGCATCTCCTGTATGTGGTGAAGGATATCATATAGTCGGGCCCGTCCGACCTTACTAGTTTTGTTGTTTTACCATCAAAGAACCTAGCAAATTACGCCTAATACGCTGTTTACGGGGGCTATAGCAACAGGTAGACTTAAATTGAAATCTGTCTGTAAAGGTTTTTTGCTTCTTTTAAAAACCCGGAATGATACATTACAACCAACCACTTCGGTTGGAAACTGTGGCTAAATCCTTCAAAATACCGAACATTAGGGGGAACATTTATATGGGGGAAAGGCTTGAAAATATGAACCTCTACGGGAAAATTTTCTCCATAGTCAAACACATTTTTTTGTAATTTTTTTCTATTTTTTTTTAACACTTTTTATTATAACATTAACGATTCAAACTAAATGAACTCTTTGTTAATCGGACGCTTAGGCACGTTGTCTGTAGACAACACGACGCACGGTCTTGTAATGATAACCATCAATTTCGGGTTTCAAAAATTCCTTGGGTTCAACAATGGGCCCATAAATGTCACTGGGTTTAGCAATATGATCGGGTTTCAAAAATTCCTTGGGTTCAACAATGGGTCCATAAATGTCCTTGGGTTTAGCAATATGATCGGGTTTCAAGAATTCCTTGGCTTCAACAATGGGTCCATAAATGCCCTTGTCTTCAGCAATATGCTTACCAAAGGGTTCAACAATGGGTCCATAAGTGCCCTCGAGTTCAGAAATGGGTTTAAAAGTGTGCTTACCAAAGGGTTCAACAATGGGTCCATAAGTGCCCTCGAGTTCAGAAATGGGTTTAAAAGTGCGCTTACCAAAGGGTTCAACAATGGGTTTTACAATGCGACCTAGTGCGGGTGGGACATAAGTCTGAGGTTGGAAAACTTTAGGTGTTGACACATATGTGGTAACGGGAGCAACTGGAGCTGGAACTACTTTAGTTGTAACGCGAGCTTGTGCGGGTAGTACATAAGTCTTCTTTTCGAAAGCTTTAGGTGGTGACACATATGTGGTAACTGGGGCTGGGCGTTCATAGGTGTAGCCCAATTCGGAAACATCAGCATAGGCGCAAGCCACAAAAGCCAAAGCGACAAAAAGGAATTTCTGTAGCGGGAAATAAAAATAGTTTCAGTTAAAAAATCTCAGATCTATATATTCCAATATTTAGCCTTTCTTACCATTTTGTTAAGATGATTTCAAGTCCAACAGCAGACTGTGCTCTTCCCTAACAAACGATGAACTTTTATAGGTAAATTTTTGTTAACCTAAAATTTAATGCTTTATTTACGATTTTCATTTGATACTTTCATTTACATTGGAATTGTGTGTTCTATTTCTTTGATTGACATTATCATCTTCGTAGAACATAAAATTTATGTTATGTTGTTGTTGTTGGTGTTTTTTTGCCATGAATATTTAAGCCAACAATAAACTCAATGGACCAGTAAGTTTGCCAAAATCCAATCCAATATTGATTTACATTTTATTATTTTTATGGTTATGGATATTCGAAAAAATGGAGCGAAAAAAGTCAAACCAAGTTTTTTCTTCAGACTTCAGACGATTATTTAAATCTTTCGTTGATTTATTCCGTTTAATATGTTTTTTTTGTTTTTTGCTTCAAATAGGCTTTGCGTATTTTCTTTTGTTATTCTTAATTTATTCCTAAGTGTTATTTTTTGTTAGGCCGAAGATTTGATTGTTTTTAATACCTCAAGACAATTTGTTGGCTAAAAGTTGTCCGTTGGCAAGGAAAGTACGGAGATTTTCTTTGGCTAGAATTTCACCAAATAACAATTGTTGATTTTTTTATCAATTAATATCAAAATTAAAAAAAATCTTAAAAAATAAATAATTTTTTAAATATTTAAATTTTTTTAAATATTTAAAAAATTACAATCTATTATTCCGCTATTGAATAAATTACTAATTTTCGTGTATTTTATTGCTTTGTTAAAATCTGTGATTTTAGTTTATGGCTTTTTAAGGTTAGCCACAATTTGCCAAATAAGCCGAACAAAAACCTGCGAATCCATGTTATTTCCATAAATTAATAACCCATTCGGGGATTTTTTTTTTACTAATACAAAAGATTTGCTTTAAAATATATTCAGTACGAGGGTAGATTAGAATACCAAATTGTCTCGTTATCTTTATAGAATGTATTATTCAAAATAGTTACAATGTATTATTCAATATAACATTCTATTTATACCCTACACCACACTGTGGTACAGGGAGGGTATTGCGCCTTTGTGCATATGTTTGTAACAGGCAAAAGGAAACGAGATAGACACATGGTTCCTTTTGAGAATATGCATAGAATCAATTTCAGAGTTGCATGTCCGACTGTCTGCCCGTGCGTCCGTTTGTCCATGTATTCTTGTGAACAAATTACAGATCGCATGTATTACCCGATTAAGATGAAATTTGGTACAGCTCACTTATTTGGCTAAAGGACGAACCCTATTGAAATTGGAGAAAATCGGTTCAGATTTAGATATATAGATATATATTTTAGATATATATTTAGATATATATATTTAGATATATATTTAGATATATATATATATTTAGATATATATTTAGATATATTTTCGTTCGATTTTATCTACATGGTGTACCAAACACCCAATATTTGTCCGATTGAAACAAAATTTTGTACAGCGTACTAAATTAGGTCCGTATTGATGTATACGAAGTTTTTGTGGAAATCGGTTCAGATAGAGATATAGCTCCCATTTATACTTTCGTCCGTTTTTATGTAAATGGTGCACCAAACTGACCAGGATTGTTCGATTGATACAAAATTTTGCACAGCGTATTAGAATAAGTCTTTATTGATGTATACGAAGTTTTTGTGGAAGTCGGTTTAGATTCAGATATAGCTCCCATATATATTTTCGACCGATTTTATTTACATAAAGTTTTTGTGGAAGTCGGTTTAGATTCAGATATAGCTCCCATATATAGATTCGTCTGATTTTATGTGAATGGTGTACCAAACACCCACGGATTGTCCGATCGATACAAAATTTTGCACAGCGTAGGTCCAGTTTGATGTCCGTGAAGTTATGTTAAAATCGGTTCTGGTTAAGATATAGCTCTCACGTATAGCTTCGTCCAATTTTAAGTAAATGGTGCACCAAACTCCCAATGATTTTCCGATTCAAACAAAAGTTTGCACAGCGTACTGACCTAAGTTCAGTTTGATATCCGCGAAGTTTTGCTAAAATCGGTGCAGATTTAGACATAGCTCTCGTATATAGTTTCGTCCGATTTTAAGTAAATGGTGCACCAAACTCCCAAGGATTTTCCGATTCAAACCAAAGTTTGCAGAGCGTACTGAAATGGGTCCACATTGATGTATGCGAATTATTGGGAAATCGGTTGAGGTTTAGATATAGCTCCCATATATAGTTTCGTCCGATTTTATCTAAATTGTGCACCAAACCACATATATTTTTCCGATAAAGAGATATTTTGCACAGCGAACTTAAGTAAGTCTATGTACGGAGTTATGTCCAGATAGATGTATGCGAAGTTTTGTTGAAATCGGATCAGATTTAGATTTACATAAAATCGGACGGAATATCGGATCGGATATGGGAATATTTTCGTCTGATTTTATGTAAATGGTGCACCCATGTTTATTCGATATATAATATTTTTTTTTTGTAAATGGTGCAGCATACGTCTTTTCCCTATACACGAGGTAAAATTGTGGTCAGCGCGCTGTGCTGTAGCATACCAATCGTTTATGCCACGGTTGCTCCACATTCATTATTTTGCTCGATTTCATACAAGTGGTACACAAAAGAATCCGAATGTATATTGTATATATTAGCATGTCTTGTATGTATCCAAAGTGGTGAAAGATGTCATAAAGTCGGCCCTGTCGGACTTTTGAGCTTTCGTTACTGTTTTTTTTTTTTAATTTGGATATTTATCATCTACGGCGAAATTACACATAAATACTACATTGTAGTATTTCACTATAGGTCTTCAAACACAAGAAATCGCTAACTATAGTAAATATTTTTAGGAGGAAGTTGCCAAGAGGAAAAATATCATTTACTATATTTTACTATAGGTCTCCAAACAAATGAAATCAAAAACTATAATTAATATAAATAAAATTATGCATATAATGTGTAATTTAAATAAAATTATATTTTCCTTGTTAAAATTTGGATATTTTTCAACTGAGACCACATTATACAGAAATTTAGACATTCTCCACTAAATTTCACTATAGGTCTCCAAACAAATGAAATCAATAACTAAAATAAATATTAATTAAATTATGGCTACAATGTGGTGTCAATCGGCCTAGTAGTGAGTATTTAGTGGGCAACTTACTTAATATCGGAAAAAAATATATATGGGAGCTATATCTAAATCTGAGCCGATTTTCAGTGTACTGAAAATTTTGGGAATTTAATGGACCATTTAGATAATTTAATGGACCATTTAGATAAAATCGGACGAAAAAATATACATGGGAGGACAAATATTTGGAGTTTGGTGCGCCATTACGATAAAGTCGGACAAACAAAAAAAAAACAGTAAGGAACAGTAAGGAAAGTAGTAAAGTGGGACTGGGCCACTTTGGGTATATTGTACATATGTATCCTAACAATTGCATGTCTATGTTCCCTTTTTCTCCAACCTATCCTTACTTTAATTTCATTCGAGCAGATTTAGAGCCGCCTGCGTAACATGGGGAAAATTTATGGAAAATGATTTATAGCAAAATTAATACACGCTATTCGGGACGCCGCGTTGTTAAAAATATAATCTATATGTGGAAGCTATATCTAAATCTGAACCGATTTTCACGAGAATTAACACACATCTCTCTAGGCTTAATTCAGTACGCTATGCCAAATTTGGTGCAAATCGAAGGATATAAAGGGACTTTGGTGCACCATTTACATAAAATCGGACGAAAATATATATGGGAGATATGTCGAAATATAAACCGATTTTCCCGAAACTCACCACTCATCATTCTAGACTCAATTCAATACGCTATGCCAAATTTCGTACAAATCGAAGGACATGAAGGGACTTTGGTACACTACTTACCT
The DNA here is from genome assembly GCF_032173495.1 of Musca vetustissima. Taxonomy (NCBI): domain Eukaryota; kingdom Metazoa; phylum Arthropoda; class Insecta; order Diptera; family Muscidae; genus Musca; species Musca vetustissima. The sequence continues at coordinate 30,887 of NW_026888408.1, forward strand.
AAAATCGGACGAAAATGTATATGAGAGCTATATCTAAACCTAAACCGATTTTCACGAGAATTAACACACATCTCTCTAGACTTAATTCAGTACGCTATGCCAAATTTCGTGCAAATCGAAGGATATAAAGGGACTTTGGTGCACTGCTTACCTGAAATCGGACGAAAATATATATGGGAGCTTTATCTAAATCTGAACCGATATCCACGAAGTATAACATCGTTTTAGACTTAATTCAGTACGCTGTGCCAAATTTCGTGCAAATCGAAGGATATATAGGGGCGTTGATGCATCATTTACATAAAATCGGACGAACATATATATGGGAGCTATATAGAAATCTCGACCGATTTTCCCGAAACTCAGCACTCATCATTCTAGACTCAATTTAGCACGCTAAGCCAAATTTTGTGCAAATCGAAGCATATAAAGGGACTTTGGGGCACTATTTACCTAAAATCGGACGAAAATATATATGGGAGCTATATCTAAATCTGAACCGATTTTCACAAAACTCGTGCAAATCGAAGTATATATAAAGGTTTTGGTACACCATTTACCTTAAATCGGAAGAAAATATATATGGGAGCTATATTCAAAACTGAACCGATTTTCATGAAACTTAACACACATCATTCTATACCTATTTCATTACGCTGTGGCAAATTTCGTGCAAATCGAAAGATATATAAGGACTTTGGTACACCATTTTCCTTAAATCGGACGAAATATATATGGGAGCTATATCCAAATATGAACCGATTTTCAGGAAACTTGACACACATCATTGTAGACCTATTTCATTACGCTGTGCCAAATTTCGTACGAATCGAAAGATATATAGGGACTTTGGTACACCAATTACCTTAAATCGGACGAAATATATATGGGAGCTATATACAAATCTGAACCGATTTTCACGAAGCTTTGCACACATCATTCTAGACCTAATTCATTACGCTGTACCAAATTTCGTGCAAATCGAAAGATATATAGGGACCGTTTACATTAAATCGGACGAAAATATATATGGGAGCTATATCTAAATCGTCCTTGAGCCAAATAAGTGACCTATGCCAAATTTCATCCAATTCGGATGATAAATGCGACCTGTACTTTGTTTACAATTTAACATCGACAGACAGACGGACGGACATGCATAAATCGACTCAGAAAGTAATTCTATGCATATTCTCAAAAGGAACCATGTGTCTATCTCGTTTCCTTTTGCCTGTTAAAAAACATATGCACAAAGACATAATACACAGTACTACATAGTGGTGAAGGGTATAATATATATATATATATATATGGGACTTACGCTGTATAAAATTTTGTCTCAATCGGACAAATATTGGTGTACCATTTACCTAAGTCTATATATGGGAGCTATAACTAAATCTGAACCATCCAAATCGGATCATAAATGCGGTGACGCACATGCATAAATCGACTCAAAAAGTAATTCTATGCATATTCTCAAAAGGGACCATGTGTCTATCTCGTTTCCTTATGCCAGTTACAAACATATGCACAAACACATAATACCCTATACCACAGTGAAGTGAGGGGTATAAACATAATCTGTATTACAAATCAAGTCTTCTGTTTTTAGAAAAAATATATTTTTATTATATTAGCGTGGGCTTTGCATTTGACTTCTCAGATTCGTTTTTACTCGACGTATTGTAGAACAACTTCTTTCAGCTGATGCTGAGGTAACCAGTATCGTTATTAAGATTTGTAACAATAGATGTATATATGGAAATTGATTTCACTGTGTGGTATGTTCTGTTTCTACTTCCTGTTTACAATTTCGAAAATCGTGTTCATAAAATTTTATGATTTCTTAAAAATCTTTATATAATTTTATAATTCGTGATGGCACTACATTTGATAATGTTTTAACAATTTTGTTCATTTTCTGCTATATATACACAATAAGTTCGTCCAATAATGTAGTTCTATAAAAGTTCGAACCCATTACATTTGACGTGTACTTTTGCCCACCAACCCTTCTTGTTGTTATAACTTCCATGTATATTTTGGGGAACTCCTCGTCACTAATTTTACAACTCTGTAATGACAATTTACTGCAATATGTTAATATTAATTTCAGTATGTTGGCTGGTTATTTGGGATACCATTTGAATTTGGTTTTTGCAAAATATTCAGTCTGAATTCCAGTTTGTTGTAGTTTTTAAAGCCGTTATTTATTAGTGGGGAAAGTATAGGATTGTCCGTCAAGGGGTAATGCGGGGAAGACTATAGCTTCGGATCTCGCCACTGATCTTCATCAGTCCCACGAAGTCAGGCATCAACGAACTTCTCAGTGAGGTGGAATCGCTGGTAAAGTAAGTTCTTCGATGTGTTACAAGATCTAACACCCACTACTTATTTCTTTAGCAATTAATCCAAAGTAAATCTTACCATTTTCTCATATTTCTACCAACGATTGTACTATCTCTTCTATAGATTTCTTAAATATTTGTACGCTATCATGCGCTCAACCCATTGTATTTCTCAATATGGATGCAGTCGTTTGAAAGATTTATTTGCTTCTCGAAAAATTCTACATAAAATAGCAGAGCTTTTTGGAGATCTTCAAAAGAATGAGCAAATTTCCGTAATTTGAGAAAATATTGTTCGAATTTCTCGAATCGAACGTAAATTTAAAATGTGAGAGGAACTGTACAATGTATACAGGGAATTTTGATTTAATTATGACCTGCACTCCATTATAATTACCTGACATGTTAGACGCGCCGTCATATCCTTGACCTGTCAAAGATGTTGGATTCGAACCCAACCTGGCTATTGTGTTTATTATGACGGTTGATAACTCTTTTCCTCTTAATCCTTCTGCTTGATAGCTGCTCCTTTTCGGAAATTTCGAAGTTTCATCCGCTAAACCGAAAAGAATTCAGGACGTTTTACTTCGTCAACATTAGACTTCTGGATGTATTCTCCAATTATTTCTATTAACTCGTTCTGTATTGTGGAACTCAGGTATGTTGCATTTTTGGGTGTAGTCTCCATCCGCTCTATAGCACAAAATCGCTTTCAAAGTTCCTGCATTCGGTTTATATACGTCTACGTATGTCTGGTCTAATCACTCTAGCCTCTACAAGAATTGAGATAGATCACCAAAATTTTGCATAGAGTCGTATACAACCAGGTTTAGGCGAAGCTCCCATATAAGGATACCCAACTTAATGTTGGTTTTTTGGGGTTTTTAGCGTGCTGTGATTTGGTACATTGGGTTCTTATAGGGTATAACATTTCTCCACTAAAAATTATAAATATAGGACCACTTTTTCTGATAGCCCCCATATAAAGGTACCAAACAATTTTAAGTATTTTGGGGGTTTCCATCGCATTTTTTACCGATTTGGCTGTTTTTAGGACTTTTAGTCCATATTGGGTAACAAATCTCGCCCAAAATTTTGATATTGGTCCATTTTTTCCATTACTCCCAATTATCGGTATTTTGGAGTTCTTGAGCTCGTTTCGTATATGGTGACAAATCTCCCTCCCAAATCTCCATCCCAAAATATGCATAGGTTCACTTTCTACTTCTATCTGTCTATCCGTCTATCTGTCATGTCAATTGTAAACAAAGTGCAGATCGCATTTATGATCCGAGTCACTTGTTATGCCCAAGGACGAACCCTATTGCAATTGGAGAAAATAGGTTCAGATTTAGATATAGCCCGATATTTTCTAAACGATCCAAAGAAGAGTATCATATAGTCAACCCCGTCCGACTTTTGAACTCTTCTTACTAGTTACATATGTTTTTATACCCTTCACCACACTGTGGAACAGAGTATTATGTCTTTGTGCTAATGTTTGTAACAAGTAAAAGGAAACGAGATAGACATATGTTCCTTTTGAGAATCACTTTTTAAGTCGATTTATGCATGTCCGTCCGTCTGTCTTACTACTTACTTAGCTGGCTTGTTACAGAACGGTTGTTCCATAAGCCGAGCTTAAAAAAAGATTTCCAAGCGCGTCGGTTTTGTCCACCAGTTTGGAAGACCACGTTCCAGGATGTTGTTTTCTACTTGGTCTTTCCATCTAATTCGTGGCCTTCTCCTTCTACGGGAACCATCAGTAAGCTCATTTTTATATGCCTTTTGAGCTGGGGCATTTTCATTCATCCGCACAACATGGCCTAGCCACCGTAGTCGCTGCAGCTCAATACGACTGACTATGTCGATGTCCGCGTATAAATTGTAAAGCTCGTGGTTCATTCGACGCCGATATTCACCGTCGACGCAGATCGGCCCGTAGATCTTTCGGAGAATTTTTCTCTCAAACAACCCAAGAGCTGCCTCATCTGCTTGCGCAAGTACCCATGCTTCTGATCCATATAATAGCACGGGTAGTATCAGCGACTTGTAAAGTGTGAGTTTAGTGTGGCGGGTGTTAGCCTAGTTTCTAAACTGCTTACTTAGACCATAGTAGCATCTGTTGGCCATCACAATCCTTCTCCGAATTTCAAAACTGATGTCATTCGTTTTTTTTTTATGGAGGTACCAAGGTATATAAAGTCTTTAACTACCTCGGAGCTGTAGTTCTCAAGTTCCACAGTTGGTCCGAGTCTACTGGACGTCTTGCGCGTTGATACCATCAGATCCGTCTGTCTGTCCATGTTAAATTGTAAACAAAGGACAGGTCACATTTATGATCCGATTTGGATGAAATTTGGCACAGGTCACTTATTTGGCTCAAGGACGAACCCTATTGAAATTGGGAAAACCCGGTTCAGATTTTGATATAGCTCCCATATATAGTTTCGTCCGATTTTTGGTAAATGGTGCACCAAAGTCCCTGAAAATCTTTCGATTTGAACGAAATTTGGCATAGCGTACTGAATTAAGTCTAGAATGATGTGTGATAAGTTTCATGAAAATCGGTTCAGATTTATATACAGCTCCTATATATAGCTCCGCCCGATTTTTGGTAAATGGTGCACAAAGTCCCTGAAAATCTTTTGATGTGCTCGAATTTTGGCATAGCGTACTAAATTAAGTCTAGAAAGACGTGTGCTAAGTTTTGTGAGAATCGGTTCAGATTTAGATATAGTTCCCATACATATTTTCGTCCGATTTAATGTAAATGGTGTACCTAAGTCCCTATATATCTTTCGATTTGCACGAAATTTGACACGGCGTACCGAATTGAGTCTAGAATGATGTGTGTTAAGTTTTCCGAAAATCGGTCCGGATTTAGATATAGCTCCCATATATATATTTTCGTCCGATTTTAGGTAAATGGTGCACTAAAGTCCCTATATATCTTTCGATTTGCACGAAACTTTGCACAGCGTAATGCATTAGGTATAGAATGATGTGCGCTAAGTTTCCAGAAAATCGGTTCAGATTTAGATATAGCTCCCATCAGCAAAGTACACAGGATTTCATTTCGGGAGGCCCGGTAGTACAAAATGAAAAAAATCGCTGTTGCAAACATAAATTTACTGTGAACAAAATACGACCGCCCCCCCCCCCTGCGTACGTCCCTGGCTCCCATATACTCTCTTCTTCCGATTTTATACAAATGGTTTAATAAAGACCCAACTTTTGTCCGATTGCCTTACAATTTTGTACAATGAACTGTAGTTAAATCGGTTCTGATTTCGATATAGCTTCTACATATATATTTTCGTCCAATTTTACACAAATTTGACACAATTTGGATATTAATGGTTCACCAAGGTGGGTTCAATTGGTACAAAATTTTGCACTACCTACTGAAGTTACTATTACATAACGTGTGGCAAGTTGATTTAGATATAGCTCCTATATATAGTTTCGTATATTTTAGTATATTTTACTGGTCCTTCAAAAATTCGAAGTCTGTTAGGATTCATCTGTTGAATATACCCAAAGTGGTAAAGGATATCATATAGTCGGTCCCGTCCGACTTTACTACTTTCCTTACTGGTTTTTGTAATATTTCCATTCCAATTCGTAGATATTTCGTGCATGAAACTTTTCAAATTTTAAGGCAGTATTATTAAAAGGTTATTAGTTACAGTAAATGTTCTTATAAAAATAATAAAAAAATATAAAGCTTTTAAAATATTGATAGAAAAAAAATGAAAAAACTATAGAAAGTACCTTTGGGGTAGATTCGGCGTTTTATTGAGGGGGTACTTTCGGCCATATACAGAATGTTCTATTATTTCATTAAAATGTTTGTCGGTTTATCTTTAAAAACAATCATTTAATATCGTTCGAAATTACATAGGGGAGAGGGGGGCACCTTTGAACACTTTTTGCTTTCAAGCCTTATAACATTTTTTATTTTATAATTTTTGGTTTCTTATAAATTTTAACTAATAGGTGAAATATATTTTATTACTGTTTTAATGGAGAACTCAAAGTGTTCAAAACTGCCCCCCCAGGGGGGCACCTTTGAACAGGGGTTGGCATTTTTGAACCACATGGTTTTTTACAGTGTTTATGTTCAAATATGTATGTATTTTATTCATACATATCAGAAATGCATTAATTCATTAAAAAATATATAAAAATATTCAAAATTTAAAAAATTTACATCAAAAGTTATTAAAACATAAAATGACTTAAAAACAAAAATTAATATGGTGAAAAATACAGTTAATTTCGTAATCATATTAGCCCATTTGAAATTTTGAGAAATCGAAGCCAAATGTTAAAAACTCCTTTTTTTACTCGAGTTTAATGGGCATGTTCAAAGGTGCCCAACCCATGGCATTTTACGGAAATTTAAAATAACTTTTTTTGTAATAAATATTTATATGAAAGAAATTACATTAGTTATGTTTGAAATGATTGTTGGAATGCAAAAAATTTGTTTGACGAAAGAAAACTATCACAGAATTCTTCCTGCGCCCTTAAAACTAAATGAATAAAAGTTTACAATTACACTGAGAAAACATGGTCACCCATGCACAATTTTTCGACAACTGAAAAAGCAAGCCAAAGTGGTTTACGCATATAGAGAACAGGATTGCCATATACAAAAATGTGGTTGCGGGTCGGAAAAATATTAAACCAAGATTTTATGAGCGCTGTTCAAAGCTGCCCCCCTCTCCCCTATATAAGACCAAACGTGTTTCTATTGAAGAAAATGCGTTGATAGTGTGTGTGTGTGACCTTGAGACGTCAACGTCCGCCGCTAGAAAATATAACCTTAATAGTCAAATATTGTGGTCGCATATTAGAACAAAATAGAGCCATTAGATGATCTGAATTCCAACCAGACTGTTATCAATAATAATTACCAGGCTATGCCTATGAGTGTTGAATATTTAAGCATACTATTTTATCATACCGTTTTTGGTACTAGTTTTTATAATTAAGTATCAGATGACAATAACTATAGCTATAAAAATTTTATATATCTCTTGAATAATTACCGAGATATAGAGATCTAAACAAAAAGTCTCCCTTACTTCCGTCATTTGCTTCTGTTCATTATTGAATACTGTTGCTTTTTAGTATTTTAATACAGTAATTTTACACTTTGTGTAGGGTATAACAATGTACAGTTCTTCTCATAACAATGGATTTTTTCTTACTCTCGTTTAAATATACATTTTTTTAAAACCACTTAAAATCCAATATTTTATTGACTATCATTAAAAAACGAGAAAAAAACCAGTAAGGAAAGTTAAAGTCGGACGGGGCCACTATATGATACCCTACACCACTTTGGGTATATTCAACAGATGAATCTTAACAGACGTCGCATTTTTGAAGGACCAGTAAAATGAAATTGGACCCATAAACATGTCTTTCTGCAACCGATACTAAATTTTTCATTCGGTCAGATATAGAGTTGATTCTTCTCAATGGGTCAAAATTATGAAAATCACTTTAAAGAATATAACAATGGGATACCCCTTGATTATTTGGATACATATCTGATCGGACGAAAATATGTATAAACGCTATATCGAAATTTAAGCCGATTTCATCGAAAATTGTCACAGAATATCGGCCTTATTTTGAGTTCTTGGAGCATCATTTAGATCAAATCGGGAGAAAATATGTATGGTAGCTCTATCCAAATTTGAAGCGATTAAATAAAACTTTCCACATGTTAGGTTATATAAACTATATAACTTTGGGTCTTTGGTGCACATTTTTCTTAAAATCTGACGAAACTATATATAGGAACTATATCTAAATATGAACCAATATTAATAAAACTTGCCACACGTTATCTCGTAATAACTTCAATAAGTTGTGCAAAATTTTGTGCCAATCGGACCCACCTGGGGAATTCGGTGCAGCATTTATATCTAACTTATAGGTTATACTAAGTTAATTACGAAAGATATATGTGGACTTCATTCAGTACGATATGCCAAATTTCGTGCAAATCGAAATATATATAGGGACTTTGATGCACTATTTATCTAAAATCGCACGAAACTATCTATAGGAGCTATATCTAAATCTTAGCCGATTTTCAGGAAACTTAACACACAACATTCTAGACCCAATGCATTATGCTGTGCCAAATTTCGTGGAAATCGAAAGACATTTAGAAATTTAGGTACACCATTTTTCTTAAATCGCACGAATATATAAATGGGAGCTATATCTAAATCTTAAACGATTTTCAGGAAACTTAACACACAACATTCTAGACTTTATTCAGTACGCTATGCCAAATTTCGTGCAAATCGAAAGATATTTAGGGCCTTTGTTCCACCATTTACCTTAAATCGGACGAAAATATATATGGGAGCTATATCTAAATCGGAACCGATTTTCACGAAACTTAACACACAAATTCTAGACTTTATTCAGTACGCTATGCCAAATTTCGTGCAAATCGAAAGATATTTAGCATAAATCGACGTAAAAAGAGATTCTATGCATGTTCTCAAAAGGTACCATGTGCCTATCTCGTTTCCTTTTGCCTGTTACAAACATATGCACAAAGACTTAATACCCTGTACCACAGTGTGGTGAAGGGTACAAAAATCAAAACCCAAAATCTAAAGACATAATCCAAATAATGAATAACAATAATATCTTGTTAGTCGCATGCATAATTAATACAAAACATTTAAATTTATTATCTCGAAAAAATCTGGTTTTTGAACTTTGACAGTGTGTAAAGGGATGCCGGTGTTCGAGACTGCTGAGGTTTACCTTCCTCTAACGTCATAAATGTTTGCTAAATAATATTTAAATAAATAAAATCGTATTTATTATTTTAAACAAAAACTAACAAACAAACATGTCCATGTGATAATAAAACCATAGGTGAACCCGACTGCCTTTGGGTACATTTTTAACGTACACATTTTGTGACCCTAATTAGTTAGCATCATCATCATCATAGTAATCATAAAATTAACAGTGTTGTGCATCGAGCATTAAATGTGAACTTTGCCATAAAGGCCATTAAGCTATTTAGCATGACATTTTTATGGGGCCGAGTTTATTCGGATTAGATATATTATTAAAATATTTTGTAGTAGAATATATTTAGTTGGTGATAGTCACAACATTATTAATTAGATTATTGTCAGCGTATTGGCGATGTGGATATTAATATACTTTAAATTAAAAGTGAAAATGTTATGTTAATTTTCACACAAATTCTGTAAATAACAGCTGGCTACTTCCAGTTATGATGTAATAACGGCCATAAATCATGCGTAAAGTTCCGAAATAACCTCAAATAAACTATTATATGAGTCGTTTATTTTGAAAGTGGTTTAAGTCCATTTTAGGTTCTCATATAAATCTAGATTTAAAGTTTACAATCCATATGACATATACCTATTGTTAACATGCCATTGACTACTGTATTTATTATTAGTTAATTTCATGTTAAAATGTGTAAAACAATATGACGTCATTTAACAAACCTAAACAAAGAGATATATCTATGTAAAACATTTGTAAAGACTTACAAGCGCTTTACACTGATGTGTCTTCTGGTTTGTTAAGCTTACGTAGATACCGGTTTAAACTCAAAATGCGCTAGACGTTGAAATTATTAATTATAGTTTCTTAATTAAGTTTAGGGAGTTGTTAGACTCCAACCGGGTGCGTCCCCAGGTGGCGGATAGGGGGGGGTGGATGATCATACTAATTCATTACAACCAGCGCAGGCTGTAAGTAATAGAATAGTTTGATCACCCACCTCCAGGGCTTCTGTCCCCGCGGACCAAAACTAACTATGGGGGTGTTCCCCTAAAACAAAAAACAAAGATGGAAAAAGAAGAAGAAAGAATAAACGTTACGGTGCAGAGCCTAAATAACTCAGTACCGGCGGGTGTCGTTGATCTGCCCACGAGTCACGCCCCGTCGTCATCCAGTGATCGTGAGCAACAATCTCCTACAGATGTGGGTGTCTCGGCATCTGTAGTCGAAGGTATAGCTACAAGCACTCAGCCTTCGGGCAACACCAACTGGAAGTTAAGGAACCACAGGGGAAGAGCAATCTCGACCCAGCCTTCAGAGACAGTAGGGGACTCAACTTCGAACTCTGAGTCTGATCATGATAATCAAACAAACATAACTGTCTTGGAGAGCCGGAAGATAGATGAGGCTGACAAGATGATAGAGATGATAGGTGAGTAAAAACATCGCCAAACTCACAACTAACAGTTGTCTGGGGCCAGATTGAACCGGATAAACAAAAAGAGCGAGACACAGGCAGAAACTCAAAAGGATAAGCCTGAACTTCCCTCCACTTCTGCGTAAGCGGCGAAGAGGATAAGGTCTACGGATGAGCAGGCGACTGTCAAATCCGCCAAAAAGAAATGATAATAAGAGAAAGCTGAGCCAAACCAACGTCAAAGGAGACTGTCACGAGAATCCACTGACGAGGGCAGACGAGGCTGGCTCTGATATCAGGAAGACGAGTGCTGAGTCGGAATCTTCAGCAAAGACCGGGAATCCCAAAAGGACCAACCGGAAGTTGTGAAAGAGGACGATGACAGCAACAGATGGTAAGGAGCAGCCGTCTTTTGCCAAGATTGCCAGGAAGCGCTATCGAGACGAGCTCTGCTATGCAGTGATCGACGGAAATAGCGCGTCCGGTAAGCTAAGGAAGGAGACCCATAAAGAAGTATTAAAGATAATTAAGTACCTACTGGAAGGAGGGGACTCTATAGAAATGAATAGCTGCGAGTTCAAAGGTGATCGACAGAAATGCTGGAATTTGGAAGTCCATAAAGATGTATTAAAGAAGCAATACCAAGATAATGGAGTACCTACTGGAAGGAGGGGACCTATAGAAATGAAAGCAAGCTCAAAGGGGACTATCTAATGCTGGAATTTGGAAGTCCAAAAAGCATAGAAGCCCTGAGAAAGGTAGTGGCAAGCATTGGACCAATAGATGGAACAATGAAGCTCAAGCTGGTGAGGAAAAAAGCTCAAGGTCTTCAGCCTACAAAACAAGACGCTGCACGTGAAGAAATGGGAAGTCTTCCACAGGGAGGAAAAGGAGGAAGGGGCTCTCCTTGTGTTAGGCTTAGACAAGTCTTCAATGGCAAGTCTGGCTAAGACCAAAGGCAAGGCGTCAATGCCGTTTTCTTCAAAATCGGTAAGGCAAGGATTGGAGACGATGAAGCCAAAGAAAACAGCTAGGGGATAATTCCCAGCAACATAGAGGAGGGAGCCGATGTGAATATCACAGACTCCCAAGAAAACCGGTCACTGGAGGTCAGCTGATTGACGTCATCCAGATCAACCTCCATCGGAGCGAGACGGCAACCCTGGCCCTGATGGAGAAAATTGTAAAAGGTAAAATACACATCGGACTGATCCAGGAACCTTGGACAATTAAAAACAAGGTTTCTGGATTAAGCCATATAAATTACCATCTCTTCTATGCAAATACGGGGTCTCGTCCGAGAACCTGTATAATATGTCATAAAAATGTATGCTTTCTCTTCTCCCCAGAGTTGTCAACATCGGACGCCACTGTACTGAAACAGGGGAGTGGTAACATTTACCTGGCTTCAGTGTACCTCCCGTTCGACTCGCCGATACCACCACCAACGGCGGTGCTGCAGCGACTGGTGAAGAAAGCACAGGAAACAGGTAACGAAGTACTAATTGGTAGTGATGCTAACTCACATCATATTGCGTGGGGCAGTACAAATACTAACAATAGGGGCCCGGCCCTTTTAGATTATTTGAATACTAACGATCTGATAACACTTAACATAGGCAATAAACATACCTTTGTTAACAGAATTAGAGAGGAGGTATTATATATAACATTATGTTCAGCTAACTTAATGGACGAGGTACAGGAGTGGAGGGTCTCAGAAGAGTACTCCTTTTCTGACCACAAATATATTATGTTCGAAATCCTACGGCCACCGCCGAAACCAATACACTTCCGTAAAAAGTCCAAAACTAACTGGATAAAGTTCGGGAGACTAGTCAAGGAGAGTTTAGGGCAACCAAACTATGAATGCCTAGACACGAATGTCATAGACAGAAAGTCTATCGAAGAAAGTTGTCCCCTTCGAGAAAGGAGATCTTCATTTGAAAACCCCTGGATGACAGGGGAGATTCGGAACAAAGGAAAAGAGGTCCGAAGGCTTTACAACAGAGCACGCCATAGTATTCTGAGCACGCCGTAGTATTCTGGGACAACTTCCACGATAAACAGAAAAAATGCAATAAATTAACAAGAATCTGTCACCGCTCCTGTGGGTAACCACCATAAACGGACTCTTAAGGAACTTAACCGACGAAGGATTTGAACCAATCTGTTATGCAGACGTCGTTATAATACTTTTTAGGGGAAATAATCCAAACTTACTATGCAGGAAAGCCGAAACGGTGCTAAAAATCGCATACGATTGGGCAAAACCGAGGGGCTGAAACGTAAATCCGGACAAAATGGAACACCAAAGAACCTATATTTTGCATAGATTTTAGAATGTCATGTTTATGGGTGGATTTGAAATTGGTACATATATCTATGTATATCACTTATTTAATTTACATCGATTGCATATCGATTATGCTCTAAAGATATTATCATCTGTTCTATCGACATGACATTGCACGTATGAGCATCTCCAGTATGTGGTGATGGATATCATATAGTCTGCCCCGTCCGACATTACTGGTTTAGTTGTTTAACCACCAAAGAACCTAGCCAATTTCGGCTAATACCCTGTTTACGGGTTAGACTTAAATTGAAATCTATCTGCAATGGTTTTTTTCTTCTTTTAAAAACCCGGAATGATATAACCAACCTCTTCGGTGGGAAACTGTGGCTAAATCCTTCAAAATACCGAACATTAGAGGGAACATTTACATGGGGGAAAGACTTGAAAATCTATTGAAAAAAAAAAAAAAAATTTGTAAAGCCAAACACATTTTTTATTTTTTTCCATTTTTTAACACTTTTTATTATAAAATTAACGACTTAAACTAAATGTATGATTTGTTAAGCGAACGCTTAGGCACGACGCACGGTCTTGTAACGATAACCATCAATTTCGGGTTTCAAAAATTGCTCGGGTTCAAAAGGGTTCAACAATGGGTTCATAAATGTCCTTGGGTTCAGCAATACGCTCACCAAAGGGTTCAACAACGGGTAAATAAAAGTTCTTGGGTTCAGCAATACGCTCACCAAAGGGTCCAAAAATGTCCTTGGGTTGTTCAACAATGGGTTTAACAATGCGCTTACCAAAGGTATCAGGTCCAACATTTTTCTTGGGTTCAACAATGGGTTTAACTATGCGCTTGGGTTCAACAATGGGTTTAACTATGCGCTTGGGTTCAACAATGGGTTTAACAATGCGCTTACCAAAGGGATCAAAAATGGGTCCATCATTTTTTTTGGGTTCAACAACGGGTAAATAAAAGTTCTTGGGTTTAACAATACGCTCACCAAAGGGTCCAAAAATGTCCTTGGGTTGTTCAACAATGGGTTTAACTATGCGCTTGGGTTCAACAATGGGTTTAACTATGCGCTTGGGTTCAACAATGGGTTTAACAATACGTTCACCAAAGGGTCCAAAAATGTCCTTGGGTTGTTCAACAATGGGTTTAACAATGCGCTTGGGTTCAACAATGGGTTTAACTATGCGCTTGGGTTCAACAATGGGTTTAACAATACGCTCACCAAAGGGTCCAAAAATGTCCTTGGGTTGTTCAACAATGGGTTTAACTATGCGCTTGGGTTCAACAATGGGTTTAACAATACGCTCACCAAAGGGTCCAAAAATGTCCTTGGGTTGTTCAACAATGGGTTTAACAATGCGCTTGGGTTCAACAATGGGTTTAACTATGCGCTTGGGTTCAACAATGGGTTTAACAATACGCTCACCAAAGGGTCCAAAAATGTCCTTGGGTTGTTCAACAATGGGTTTAACTATGCGCTTGGGTTCAACAATGGGTTTAACTATGCGCTTGGGTTCAACAATGGGTTTAACAATACGCTCACCAAAGGGTCCAAAAATGTCCTTGGGTTGTTCAACAATGGGTTTAACAATGCGCTTACCAAAGGTATCAAAAATGGGTCCAACATTTTTCTTGGGTTCAACAATGGGTTTAACTATGCGCTTGGGTTCAACAATGGGTTTAACTATGCGCTTGGGTTCAGCAATGGGTTCAACAATACGCTCACCAAAGGGTCCAAAAATGTCCTTGGGTTTAGCAATACGCTCACCAAAGGGTTCAACAATAAGCTCACCAAAGGGTTCAACAATGGGTTTAACAACTTTAGGTTTTGACACATATGTGATACCGGGGCCATCTGGGCGTTTATATGTGTAGCCCAATTCGGAAACATCAGCATAGGCGCAAGCCACAAAAGCCAAAGCGGCAATTAGGAATTTCTGTAGCGGGAAATAAAAATAGTTTCAGTTAAATAAAAAAAATCCCAATCTATATTCCAATATTTAGCCTCTCTTACCATTTTGTTACGATGATTTCAAGTCAAACAGCAGACTGTGCTCTTCCCTAACAAACGATGAACTTTTATAGGTAAATTTTTGTAACCTAGAATTACTTTCATTTACATTGGAATTGTGTGTTCTATTTTGTTCTATTTGATTGACATCATCATCTTCGTCTTATGTTCTACATTTATGTTGTATTGTATTGTATTATTATTTTTTTGTTTTTTTTTTTTGCCATAAATATTTAAGCCTACAATAAACTCAATGGACCAGAACGTTTATCAAAATCCAATCCAAACCAATATTGATTTACACCTTATTATTTTTTATGGATATTCGAAAAAATGGAGCGAAAAACAGCCAAACAAAGTTTTTTCTTCACACTTCAGACTATTATTTAAATCATTCGTTGATTTATTCCGGTTAATCTTAAAAAATATTTTATTTGATTTTTTTTTTAAATATTTAAATTAAAATTATTGTTTATTTTTGAGTGTATTTTAAAAAATGTCTTATAGAAGTATCTACTATGGTTCCGCCTATTGTGTAAATTACTATGTTTATGCCCAGTCGAGAATTTCGTGTATTTTATTGCTTTGTTAAAATCTGTAATTTTAGTTTATGGTTTTTTAAGGTTAGCCACAATCTACCAAATAAGCCGAACATTAACATGGGAATCCAAGTTATTTACATGTTCCATGTTACAATGTATTATTCAAAATAACATTATATTTATACCCTTCACCACACTGTGGTACAGGGAGGGTATTATGCCTTTGTGCATATGTTAGTAACAGGCAACAGGAAACGAGATAGACACATGGTTCCTTTTGAGAATATGCATAGAATTCATTTCAGAGTTGTATGTCCGTCTGTCTATCCGTGCGTCCGTCTGTCCATGTATTCTTGTGAACAAATTACAGATCGCATGTATGATCCGATTTAGATGAAATTTGGCACAGCCCATTTATTTCGCTCAAGGACAAACCCTATTGAAATTGGAGAGAATCGGTTCAGATTTACATATAGTTCCCATATATATTTTCGTTCGATTTTACCTACATGGTGCACCAAACACCCAATATTTGTCCGATTGAAACAAAATTTTGTACAGCGCACTAAATTAGGTCCGTATTGATGTATACGAAGTTTTTGTGGAAATCGGTTCAGATAGAGATATAGCTCCCATATATATTTTCGTTCATTTTTATGTAAATGATGCACCAAACTCCCAAGGAGTGTCCGATTGTTACAAAATTTTGCACAACGTATTGGAATAAGTCCATATTGATGTATACGAAGTTTTGTGGAAATCAGTTTATATTCACATATAGCTCCCATATATAGATTCGTCCGATTTTATGTAAATGGTGCACCAAACTCCCGTAGATTGTCCGATCGATACCAAATTTTTCACAGCGTATTAGAGTAAGTCCATATTGATGTGTACGAAGTTTTGTGGAAATCGGTTCAGATTTAGATATAGCTCCCATATATATTTTCGACCGATTTTATGTAAATGGTGCACCAAACTCCCACACATTGTCCGATCGATACCAAATTTTGCACAGCGTACTGAATTATGTCCAGTTTGTTGTCCGTGGTGCACCAAAATCCCAAGGATTCAAACAAAAGTTAGCTTAGCGTACTTAAATGGGTCCATATTGATGTATGCGAAGTATTGGGGAAATCGGTTGAGATTTAGATATAGCTCCCATATATAGTTTGGTCCGATTTTATCTAAATGGTGCACCAAACTCCATATACTTTTCCGATAATAACGAAATTTTGCACTGCGTACTTAATTAAGTCTATGTACGGAGTTATGTCCATATTGATGAATACGATGTTTTGTGGAAATCGGTTCCCATAAATATTTTCGAAACTTATCACACATCATTCAAGGCTCAATTCAGTATGCAAATTTCGTGCAAATCGAAGGGTATATAGGGTCTTTGGTGCACCATTTACAATAAATCGGACGGAAATATATCTACATCGGAACCGATTTTTACGAAACTTAGCAAACGCCATTATTGACTCAATTCAGCACGCTATGCTAAAATTCGTTCCAATCGAAAGAAATATAGGGGCTTTGGTGCACCATTTACATAAAATCGGACGAATATACATATATAGGAGATATATCTAAATCTTAACCGCATAGGCACCAAGGCCAAATATTTTGTGTTTAATGCACCATTTAGATAAAATCGAACGAAAATATATACATGTGAGCTATATCTTAAACATTTGGTGCGTCATTTAGATAAAATCGGACAAAAATATATATATAAGGGAACTATATCTAAATCTGAACCGATTTAAACAAAACATCACATACATCAAACAGAACTTACGCTTCGTAAAATTTTGTCTCAATCGGACAAATATTGGTGTACCATTTACCTAAATCTATATATGGTAACTATAACTAAATTTGAACCGATTTTCTCCAATTTCAATATGTTTCGTGACTTGTGCCAAATCGGATCATAAATGCAACATGCACTTTGTTCACAATTTATCATGGACAGACTGACGGACATGCATAAATCGACTCAAAAAGTGATTCTATGCATATTCTCAAAAGGAACCATGTGTCTATCTCGTTTTCTTATGTCAGTTACAAACATATGCACAAACACATAATACCCTATACCACAGTGTGGTGAGGGATATAAAAATAATCCGTATAACAAATCAAGTCTTCTATTTTTAGAAAAATATATATTTATTATATTAGCGTGGGCTTTGCATTTGATTTCTCAGATACGTTTTTACTCGACGTATTGTAGAAAAACTTCTTTCAGCTGATGCTGTGGTAACCGGTATCGTTATTAAGATTTGTAACAATAGATTTATATTTGGAAATAAATTTACGTCACATACCACATAGTGATCCACAGATCCAATTCAATTTCTACTTCCTATTTACAATTTCGAAAATCTTTTTCATAAAATTGTATGATTTCTTTAAACTCGATATATGGAAATTTTATAATTGTTGTTTTACATAAAGTAGCAGAGCTTTTTGGAGATCTTGGAAAGAATGAGAAAATTTCCGAAATTGTTGAAAATATACTTGGAATTTCGCAAGTCTTCGAAACAGGATTTAAACATAAATTTAAAAAGTGACAGGAACAATAAATGTATATTACAGAAATGGATTTTGATTTAATAATGGCACCTAATTATAATTGCCTAACATGTTAGACGCGCCGTCATATCCTTGACCTGTCAAGAACCTGTTAAGAATTCTTTTCCTGTTAACTCTTCTACTTCCATGTAGCAAAGGAAACATTCTTTGAGTTTTTTTAGATACCCTGTCAAAAAATCTAATACATATTGATAGCTGCTCCTTTATCCGTAATTTCATCCGCTTAAACCGAAAAGAATACAACTCTTTTCAGATCTTCAACAATAGACTTCTGAATTTATTCTCCAATTATTTCCAATAATTCGTTCTGTATTTTGAGACTCAGGTTTAGTTTAAAATCGCTACGACAGTATTCCGGAGGCTTTATGTCTGTCTGTCTGCCCGTCTCTACGTGTGTCTGCTGTAATCAATCTAGCCTCTACACGAATAGAGTCGTATTTTTTATGCAGCCAGTTCCAAGTTCGAAGATGGGATATATCTGTCCACGTTTAGGCATTGCTCCCATATAAAGGTACACCCCCTTAATGTTGGGTTTTTGGGGTTTCTGATTTACACACAATTTGGCCCTGCGTACTGAATTAAGCCTAGAATGATTTGTGCTAAGTTTCCTGAAAATCGGTTCAGATTTAGATATAGCTCCCATATATATTTTCGTCCCATTTAATATAAATGGTGCACCAAAGACATAGCATAGCGTACTGAATTAACTCTAGGATGATGTGTGCTAAGTTTCGTGAAAATTGGTTCAGATTTAAATATAGCTCCCATATATATTTTCGTCCGATTTTAGGTAAATAGTGCACCAAATTCCCTTTATATCCTTCGATTTGTACTGAATTGGGTCTAGAATGATGAGTGGTGAGTTTCGAGAAAATCGGTTCAGATTTAGTTATAGCTCCCATATATATTTTCGTTCGAAAAATTGTGCACAAGGTTGTGAAGTTAGTATATCCTGACGTGTGGCAAGTTTCGTTCAAATATATTCAGATTTGGATATAGCTTCTATATATATGTTCCTCCTATTTTAAGTAAATCATGCACCAAGGACCCAAAATATGGCAAATGTGCAAAAATGTCTACAGAATAGACATAGCATCTTTAAAGGACCATTGAAATGGAATCGGACGACATTACATAGATATACACATACCAATATGAAACAATTGAATGTCAATCATCGAGCAAAATATGTATAAGATCTATATAAAAACGGACGTATTTGATCAACCGTGGCATCCACCATTTGGTATGCTCCCAGTCTCCCTTACTTACGTAAGTTGCTTCTGTTCATTATTGAATACTGTTGCTTTTTATAAAGATATCATCAATATTGATTGGACGTATTTTTATACCCTTCACCACGCTGTGGTACAGGGTATTATGTCTTTGTGCATACGTTTTGTAACAGGCAAAAATAATGAAGATAGATGGTTCCTTTTGAGAATATGTATAGAATCACTTTCTGAGTCGATTTATGTCCGTCCGTCCGTCCGTCTGTCTGTCTGTCCATGTTAAATTGTAAACAAAGTACAGGTCGCATTTATGATCCGAATTGGATAAAATTTGGCATAGGTCACTTATTCGGTCCAAGGACGAACCCTATTGAAATTGGAAAAAATCGGTTCAGATTTAGATATAGCTCCCATATATATGTATATATATATATATATATATTTAACCGATTTAATGTAAACGGTCCCTATATATCTTCCGATTTGCACGAAATTTGGTACAGCCTAATCACTTAGGTCTAGAATGATGTCTGCCAAGTTTCGTGAAAATCGGTCCAGATTTAGATATAGCTCCCATATATAGTTTCGTCCGATTTCATGTAAATGGTGCCCCAAAGTCCCTATATATCTTTCGATTTGCACGAAATTTGGCATAACGTATTGAATTAAGCATAGAGTGATGTCTGCCAAGTTTCGAGAAAATTGGCCCAGATTTAGATATAGCTCCCATATATAGTTTCGTCCGATTTCATGTAAATGCTGCCCCAAGGTCCCTATATATCTTTCGATTTGCACGAAATTTGGAATAACGTATTGAATTAAGCCTAGAGTGATGTCTGCAAAGTTTCGAGAAAATCGGTCCAGATTTAGATATAAACGTATTTACAAATACCTTTCAAAATTTTTTTCCTAGAAATACCAAGGTAAGACAACGTTTAGTGGGCCATCTAGCTAAAAAAAACAAAAATTAGTTCTTTTTCCAACATTTTATTTATTTGTAGATTATGTATCAATAAATTATTGGCAATTTAATTATTTTAATCCACACGTTCCCAGTGATCTTAAACTGCAGAAATAAAGATGAAAATATTGAAATCATTTAGAATTTGTGTTCTCACATATATCACTTGTATAGCAGTTACTTTATATTTTATGACGACATCTTCCAAACATGTACTTCTTTCCAGGTGGACACTGTAACATCATTCCATGTATCATTACAATGGTCAACAATAAGAGATATGAGCTCTTGAACAAATTTCTCACTTACAATTTAAAAATTTTTTTTTAGTCCGCGTATTGGTGTATTGTAGCAACTTTCTTTTCTAACTGACAAATGTTGTAAAACAAATGTTGTAAAACAATAGAATGATGAGTGGTAAGTTTCGTGAAAATCGGTTCAGATTTAGATATAGCTCCCATATATATTTTCTTCCCATTTTATGTAAATGCTGCACCAAAGCCCCCTATATCTTTCTATGTTGTTATAGTTTACAGAATTACGTCTAGAATGATGTGTGCAAAGTTTCGTGAAAATCGGATCAGATTTACAAACACCTCCTATATTCGTACGATTTTAAGCAAATGATGCACAGAAGACCCCTAGCTAGGCCGATTGACACAACGTACTGAAGTTAATATAAATTAATCTCTGGCAAGTTTCCTTGAAATCTGTTCAGATACAGATATAGCATAGCTTCCATATACAATTTCGACTTATTTATGTTTATTTTACATCAAATAATCAATGGGTGTTTGATTGAGATTAAATTTTGCAGCATACAGAATAGCGTGTGTCAAGTTTGCTTTAAATCGATTTACAAAATTTAGCATAGGTTGCAGAATGACATGTGTAGGGATTGATGTTAGTCGGTTTCATGTCAATGTTCCTTCGAAAAGGCGACGTCTTTTAGGATACATATGTAGAATATACCACAAGTGGTGAAGGGTATCATATAGTCGACCCAGTCCGACTTTACTACTTTCCTTACTGGTTCTATATTAATTTTACAATTTGTGTAGGGTATCACAATGTACAGTTCTTCTTATAACAGTGGTTTCTTTGTTAATTTGAAAACCACTTAAAACCCAATATTAAAGAATGAACAAAAAAATCAAAACCCAAAATCTAAAGACATAATCCAAATAATGAATAACAATAATATCTTGTTAGTCGCATGCATAATTAATACAAAACATTTAAATTTATTATCTCGAAAAAATCTGGTTTTTGAACTTTGACAGTGTGTAAAGGGATGCCGGTGTTCGAGACTGCTGAGGTTTACCTTCCTCTTTACGCCATGGCAGCAGTTATAAATGTTTGCTAAATAATATTTAAATAAATGAAATCGTATTTATGATTTTAAACAAAAACTAACAAACAAACATGTCCATGTGACAATAAAACCATAGGTGAACCCGACTGCCTTTGGGTACATTTTTAACGTACAAATTTTGTGACCGTAATTAGTTAGCATCATCATCATCATCATAAAATTAACAGTGTTGTGCTTCGAGCATTAAATGTGAACTTTGCCATAAATGCCATTAAACTATTTAGCATGACATTTTTATGGGGCCGAGTTTATTCGGATTAGAATTTGCTTTGGTAGAATAGTGGCTAATAGTCACATATTTATTGTCAGCGTGTTAGCGATGTGGATATTAATATACTTCCAATTAAAAGAAAAAATATTATGTCACACTTCAAACTTTTAGCGGTAAAATTTTTTTGGTAGACATCCGATGGCTACGTCGAGTTACGATCTAATAGCGATCATAAATCATACGTTAAGTACCGAAAATAACCTCAAATAAAATGTAATACAAATAGTTTATTTAGAAAGTGGTTTAAGTCCATTTTAGGTTCTCTTACAAATCCTGATTTTCTAGAAAAGTTTTCAAAACATATGGCGTTATATATTCTATCATGTTTAAGGGCACAAAGCAACATACAAAATGAATACCACTTAACAATATTTTTGTAGCAAATCAAACCCAAACCTTTAAATATCTCAATATTAGAAAAAAGGCCTTAAACCACTTTCAAAATAAACCACTCATATAAATCTGGATAAATGAAATTTCCACTGTACTTTCCCTTTTTTATTTGCCGACGTACCTTGGTCCCACTACCCACTAGATTTAATGCGTAATCCATTGACACACCTATTGTTAACATGCCATTGACTACTGTATTTATTATTAGTTAATTTCATGTTAAAATGTGTAAAACAATATGACGTCATTTAACAAACCTAAACAAAAAGATACATCTATGTAAAACATTTGTAAAGACTTACAAGCGTTTTACACTGATGTGTCTTCTGGTTTGTTTAGCTTGCGTAGAAACCGGTTTAAACTCAAAATGCGGTACACAGTGGGAAAAAATTCAGATCTAGCGCGCAGAAAATAAAAGTAGATGTTTTACTGTATGTTTATCGATATTTTGGATAAGAATAGATTTAAATGGACAATTGTAATTATTTTATGAAAAAAATTTGGCAATTTTTTTTTATTAACCCATTAAGTGCCGCTTTTTTTACGAAAAACTTAAATTTTTAGGTGAAAATTACTGTTTTGAAGCTTTTGAAACATTTTATAATAGTCAAAATTTTTCGTTATAACTAATAGTACTCCTAAAATGGCAGCTTCTTCAGCTTCCGAAACATTTGGAGGGTAAAAAGCGGGTTAAGGGCAAACACTATTGTTATTATATATATATATATATATATATATTATTGTTAATATTGCATATCTAAAACATTAAACTATATATATTTTACAAAATTTAGGCGTTACTTATTAAATACTAATCACATTCAGAATCCGAGTTTTGATCTGAATTAGTTGGTAGCATTGGATCCTCCAGTAGTTTAAGGACTTCTTCAGATAGTGGCTCACTATATCGATGGTTAAGAGATGTACTACGAGACAAACTTGATATTTTTGGATCAGAAGAAAATATCAACCTATTGAAAAGATCCCTCATTGTTTCCCCACGACTAATTTTTCTGGTGTACAGTTCCCTGTAGTTCCGAAATCCTTATTTCTGGATTCCATGGCTTCTTCAGACAACATTCCTATGGGCAAAGCTGTACATTTAATTATATCAGCCAATTTCCATGCTGACGCTCCATTTGTTTTTTGTTCCTTCTGGCGGCCATCCATTTCGTTTTAAATCGCGTACATAGCGTGGTAACTGTTCGACAAATCCCTTTAACGTTTGCATAATCGGTAGCATCATCAGAACCATTTTTAAATTTTAGCCAAACTTCAAAGAGCTCTCTGTACAAAATTGACATTTTTCCACTTCACTTGTTTATAACTTGTATAATCCCGTTCTTTGACACTTATTGAATGAGAAAAATCTATGAATGAACATTTATTAAATGCGAATTTTTCATTCATATATAGAAAAATATGAATTTTTGCATTCATAGGTAACTGATACCTGTATCCGACCCTAACGAAATTCGTATGACAAAGTCATAAAGCCATCCGAAGTCATGTCAGTCATTGGAAACCCCATAACAGGTATAATAAAAGTCCATAAACTCCACCTCCACGAAAATCATAAATATAGGTAAAACAATATTTTTCCAGGGTTCATAAAGTGGACCGTTTACCTGCGGTATTTTAGAAGACTCTTACAACCGATTTCGTTGTAATTTCAATTTTTATTTAGAAAGACCTTTGGAATAAATGTATATTCAGTGCATGAGTTTAAAATCAATGTTTGGAGCAGCTAACTTAAATACCCTCATTTTCATACTCACACCCTCACACCCCTCTGGAATCTTAGGATGGACATTTTGCACTTGTTTTTTCTTATCTTCTATGCTGTGATCTATTCCAAGTCATATTTGATGAATTATATCAAAAAATTCACAAATTTTTAATTTTATTTGAAGAAAACCTTAAAAAAGCTTCCTACACCAAATTGGCATTTTTTCAAAAAATTGCCAAAAATCCGAGAGTCGCAAGAAGTCGCAGGAAAAAATTTAGTATGATGTTCTAGACAGACACACAAGAAAAATAAAACAAAAATCAACGCTGAACTCGACTGCACTCCATACTAAACCCCTATTTTAATTGAAGGAATTTAAAAAAGCGGACCTTACATATATTTAGCCCGAAACACCTAAATTAAAATAACTTATGGGTTATATAGCTATACCATTTAATTAAATACCAACACTATATATCAAAAATGGACAAAATTTTATAATAATATATTCACAGAATCATCGCAATTTTATAGCTAAAAAATACCATTTTTAACATTGGAAAAATTTTATATTTTAAATGTACCGTTATTCCGTTCTAGCTTATTAATTCGGATTATTTTATACGGACTTAAGTACTCTCAACATTCTACTTTAAAACTGCATTAATGTTTTAAAGTTTCTTTCAACTTCATTTTTTTATTTTCTGCGCGCTAGATCGGTAGTTTTTCCCACTGTGCGGTAGGCTTTGAAATTATTAATCATGGTATCGTAATTAAATTTAATATATCTTAAGGGGAACATAATGACATTTTGGAAGTATTAGTATTTTTTGAAATATTAATAGTAATTTTTTTTAGCGTAGAACAGGCCATTGTTGGATAAAATATAAACATAATAGAATAAGGAGGGTAAATTCGGTAATACCAACAGGGTTAAACTACTAGTATTTGCCAAAAGGAAAATATAAAATGTATTTGCTTCAGAAGAACGGAAATAGGAACTTGGTAAAGAAAAATACGTTTGTATTAAAAACCAGTAAGGAAAGTTGTAAAGTCGGACGGAGCCGACTGTATGATACCCTTTACCACTTTGGGTATATTCGTCATATGTATCCTAACAGACGTCTCCTTTTCGTAGAAACATTGACATAAAATTGAACGAACTTAAATAAGTAAATAAATTAAACTTGACATACGCTACGTGCTATGCTGCACTGCTCAAAATTTAATCTTTATCAGACACCCATTGATTATTTGGTCCACAATTATCGAAAATATATATGGAAACTATTCTAGCCTCAATTTCATACGTTGTGCAAATATTCGTGTCAATCAGACAAACATAAGGAGTTTGGTGTTCCATTTAAAAAAAATAGGACGAAAATCTATATGGGAGCTCTATAAAAATTTATGCAGATTTCAACGAAATCGGCGATTAATTCATAATAACATCAGTACAATTTGCAACATGTTGTGTCAATCGAACGAAAATATATGTTTGTATGTATATCTAAACCGATTTCACAAATCTTAATATACGTAAGTCTATACTAACTTCAGTAAAAAAATTGTGTGCCAATCCAAAACATCGGGTCTTTAGTGCACAATTTACATACAATCGGAAATATATATATGGAAGCTATATAAATCTGAACCGATTTTCCCGAAACTTAACACAAATGTCCGAACCTTGACACGGTTGAATTTAATTCGCAGATGCAATTTCTCAACAATAGTCGACATAAATACAACTTATCAAGTAAAGACATTTGTAAGCCACTGCCCAATATGCCTGATGAGCCGCTTAACCAACGGCGAAACGCGTCGCATAGTGGTGGGAATGTAGTATCTCTCTGACTTTCCTTTTCATTGCAACTTCGATCATGTAGCTCATCTAAAAAGAGAAATTAATAAAAAATATATAG
Source organism: Musca vetustissima (assembly GCF_032173495.1). Lineage (NCBI taxonomy): Eukaryota > Metazoa > Arthropoda > Insecta > Diptera > Muscidae > Musca > Musca vetustissima. Next base: position 56,832 of record NW_026888408.1, read on the forward strand.
GGACATTGGTGCACTATTTACCATAAATCGGACGAAAATATATATAGGAGCTTTATCTAAATCTGGACCGTTTACAGTTTGATATTAACAGACTGACAGACGGACACGCATAAATCGTCTCAGAAAGTGATTCTATGCATATTCTCAAAAGGAACCATGGGTCTATCTGGATTCCTTTTGCCTGTTACAAACATGTGTACAAAGACACCACACAGTGTGGTCAAGGGTATAACCAGCAAAATACTTTTTTTATTGCGCATTATTACCCTTCCAACGAGCATAAATCTGAATTTGTTTGATCGATCCTTTACGAAAAAATTTTCCCCAATCTAATTGATTTATTATTGCCAAGTTATCCATTTCGATACTCTGAAGCATTTTCACCTCTTCTTCTTATTACAGTATTTACCATCTCCCTTTTATTATATTAAATTTATACACCATTATAGATCAATGACCTGCTCTACCATGAAAATATTTTTATTGTTAACATTTAAAAACAAATAAATACTAGTAGTCCCTAAACGTCATTTCAAATCGACATATTAAAGTTAATTAAGAAACTATAATTAATAATTTCAAAGCCTACCGCATTTTGAGTTTAAACCGGTTTCTATGCAAGCTGAACAAAGCAGAAGACACATCTATGTAAAGAAGACACATCTTGTAAGATTTTACAAACGTTTTACATAGACGTATCTTTTTGTTTAGATTTGCTAAATGACTTTATATGGTATTTTCACTTTTTAACATGACTTTAACCAATAATTAATACAGTAGCCAATGGCATGTTAACAAAAGAAGTGTCAATGGATTTATTACGTTAAGTGGGTAGTGGGGTAAGGACGTCGGCAAATGTAAAAGGGAAAGTACAGTGGAAAGTTTATTTATCCAGATTTAAATTAAAGGGGTTATATGAATCGTTTATTTTGAAATGAAAAGTCCATTTTTCTTATATTGAGATATTTAAAGGTTTGGGTTTGATTTGATTTCAAAACTAATGTTGAGTGGTACTAATTTTGTTTGTGGCTTTGTGTGATTAAACATGCTCAAATATATAACGTCATATGGTTTGTAAAGTTTTCTAGAAAACCAAGATTTGTATGAGAACCTAAAATGGTCGTAAACCACTTTCAAAATAAACGACAGATATTAGATTTTATCGAGGTTATTTCGGTACTTTAGGCATGCTTTATGATCGTTATTAGGTCGTAACTCAACGTAGCCATCTGATGCCTACCAAAAAAATGTTACCCCTAAAAGTTGGAAATATAAAAAATGACATTTCATAACATTTTCTGGTACATTAATATACACACCTTATACTCTGACAATAATCTCATTAATAATGTTCTGACTACCAGCAACTAAATTTATTCTACTACAAAAAAATTCTAATAATATTTCTAATCCGAATAAACACGGCCCCATAAAAATGTCGTGTTAAATAGTTTAATGGCTTTTATGGCAGAGTTCACATTTAATGCTTGAAGCGCAACACTGTTAATTTTATGATCATTATGATGCGAACTAATTACGGTCACAGCAATTGTACGCTAAAAATGTACCCAAAGGCAATCGGGTTCACCTATGCTTTTATTGTCACATGGACATGTTTGTTTTGTTTGTTAGTTTTTGTTTAAAATCATAAATACGATTTTATTTATTAAAATTTTATTTAGCAAACATTTATAACTACTGCCATGGCGTTTAGATGAGGCTAAACATCAACAGTCGCGAACACCGGCATCGCTTTACACACTGTCAAAGTTCGAAAACAAGATTTTTTTTCGAGATTATAAATTTAAATTTTTTCATATTAATTATGCATGCTACTAACAAGACATTATTGTTATGCATTTTTTGGATTATATCTTTAAATTTTGGGTTTTGATTTTTCTTGTTCGTTCTTTATGGTAGTCGATAAAATATTGGATTTTAAGTTGTTTTCAAATGTATATTTAAATGAGTGTTAACAAAAAAACACTGTTATAGCAAAATTGCACATTGTGATACCCTACATAAATTGTAAAATTAATATTGCAAAATACGTCTAATCAATATTGATGATATCTTAATAAAAAGAAACAACGGGAGCAATTTACGGAAGTAGGTGAGATTGGGTCAGATTGGACACTTTTTTCGAGATCTATATCTAAGTAATTATTTAACAGATATTAGATTTATATGACTGCTTATTGCCTTCTGATACTTAATACAAAACTAGTACCAACAAGTGAAAAAGGGTTAAGTTCGGCCGGGCCGAACCATAGTTATACTGACAGATACATGCAATGAAAATATAGGGAACATATCAAAAAGTGGGCATATACCGATGATTCTACAAAACGATTTATGTTAACCATTATGTACATCAAATACAAACTTCAGCAACTTTTAATGGGGATTTTTCCTAAAATCTGTAAGATCTAAAAAACGGACTGATATTGATAACGCATGGTAGAGTATAAAATCCTCATACTTATATGGGGGCTACCAGAAAAAGTGGACCTATATTTATATTTTTAGTAAAGAGATTTGCTATCCAATAAGAACTCAAAGTACCGAATTTCAACGAATTCGATCGAAAAATGCTACCAAAGCCCCCAAAATATCGCAAAATTGGGGGTACCCTTATATGGGGCCTACCCGAAAAAATTTACCTATATTTATAATTTTTTGTGAAGAGATTTTCTACCCAATAAGAACTCAAGGTACCGAATTTCAGCCAATTCGGTGAAAATATGGGGGCTACCAGAAAAAGTGGATCTATATTTATAATTTTTAGTGGGGACATTTGGTACCCAATAAGAACCCAATGTACTAAATTTCAGAGAATTCGGTTGAAAAACGCGCTCAAGAACTTCAAAATACCGAAAATTGGGAGGTACCCTTATATGGGAGCTATGCCTAAACGTGGACCGATATAGAACATCCTCGAAGTTGACCTGCCTGCAGACAAAAGACGACTCTATGCAAAGTTTTGGGGCTCTATCTCAATTCGTTTAGACGCTAGATCAAGAATATATATAATTTATAGGGTCGGAAATGATTATTTCGATGCGTTTTACAGTTGTCTTAAAAATAGGCAAATTCGCCGAAATTGCCCCTACCCAGGGTATCTATGGCATTTGCCCATGGGTCAATTATCATTGCTATCAGTCTGATTAGAATTCAGATCCTCTAAAGCTCCTATTTTGTTTTAAAATGCGACCACAATGTTTGACTTCTAAGGTTATATTTTCTAGCGGCGGACGTCTCAAGGTCACACACACTATCAGAAATAGCTTCATATACCCATTGCCACACTGTGGAACAGGGTATTATTTCTTTGTGCTTGTACCTGGCAAAAGGAAACGAGATAGACATATGGTTCCTTTTGAGAATATGCATAGAATCACTTTCTGAGTCGATTTATGCATGTCTGTGCGTCCGTCTATTCATGTTAAATTGTAAAAAAGAGTACAGGTCGCATTTATGATCTGAATTGAATGAAATTTGGTACAGTTCGTTTATTTGGCCCAGTGACAAACCCTATTGAAATTGTTGAAAATCGTTTCAGATTTAGATATAGCTCCCAAATATATTTTGGTCAGATTTTATATAAATAGTGCACTAAAGTCCCTATATATCTAACGACGTGCACGAAATTTGGCATAAGGTACTGAATTGAGTTTAGATAGATGTGTGCTAAGTTTTGTAAAAATCGGTTCAGATTTATATATAGCTCCCATATATATTTTGGTCCGATTTTATATAAATAGTGTACCAAAGTCCCTATATATATTTCGATTTGAACGAAACTCGACATGGAGCTCTAAACAAAAAGTCCCGCATCTGCGCCAATCTCTCCCATTAATTGTTACCATGCATTTTATGTTTTCCTTTTGGCAAATACTATTAATTTAACCCCCTAGATATTACCGTATGTACCCTCTGTCTAGTATTATGTTTATATTTCTCCCATTTTTAGAGATCAATGACCTGTTCGACGCTTAAAAAATGTTTTGTTATTAACATTTTAAAAATAATAATAGACGTCACTATGTGCCCCTTAAGACATATTGAAATAAACTAAAAAACTATTATTAATAATTTCAAAGCCTACCACATTTTGAGTTTAATCCGGTTTCTACGCAAGCTGAACAAACCAGAAGACACATTTGTGTAAAGCGCTTGTAAGTCTTTAGAAAATGTATCTTTTTGTTTAGATTTGTTAAATGGCGTCATATGGTTTTACACAGATTAACATGACATTAACTAATAATTAATACAGTAGACAATGGCGTGTTAAAAAAGTGTGGAGTTAAGGTACGTCGTCAAATGTAAAAGGGAAAGTACAGTGGAAACTTTATTTATCCAGATTTAAATTAAAGGGGTTATATGAGTCGTTTATTTTCAAAGTTGTTTAAGCCAATTTTTATAACCTTCACTACACTGTGGTATAGGGTATTATGTCTTTGTGGATATGTTTGTAACAGGCGAAAGGAAACGACATAGACACATGGTTCCTTTTGAGAATATGCATAGAATCACTTTCTAAGTCGATTTATGCATGTCCGTCTGTCAGTCCATGTTAAATTGTAAACAAAGTACAGGTCGCATTTATGATCCACGGTCAATTTAATTTGATCCACGGTCAAACCCTATTGGAATTGTTGAAAATCCGTTGAGATTTAGATATCTCTCCCATATATACTTAGGTACGATTTTATATAAATAGTGCACAAAAGTTCCTATATATCTAACGATTTGCACGAAATTTGGCATAAGGTACTGAATTGAGTTTAGATAGATGTGTGCAAAGTTTCGTAAAAATCGGTTCAGATTTAGATATAGCTCTCATATATATTTTCGTCCCGTTTATTATAAATGGTGTACCAATGTCCCTATATATCTTTCGATTTGCACGAAATTCGGCATGGCGCACTAAATTGAGTCTGGAATGATGTGTGCTAAGTTTCGTGAAAATCAGATTAGATTTAGATATAGCTCCCATATATATATTCGTCCGATTTAATGTAAATGGTGCCCCAAAGTCGCTATATATCTTCGATATTCACGAAATTTGGCACAGTGTATTGAATTATGTTTGGAATGATGTGCGTCAAGTTTAGTGAAAATCGGTTCATATTTAGATATAGCTCCCATATATATTTTCATCCGATTTAATTTAAATGTTCTATATATCATTCAAAGTCTCAATATATCTTTCGATTTGCACGAAGTATGGCATATCGTACTGAATTAAGTCAAAAATGACGTGTGTTAAGTTTCGTGAATATCGGTTCTGATTTATATATAGCTCCCATATATAGTTTCGTTCGATTCAATGTAAATGAAGCACCAAGTATATCTACATTTTTGATTTTATAGCGTACTGAATTGAGTCTAGAATGATGTAAACCAGTTCAGATTTAGATATAGCTCCCATATATCTTTTCTTTCGATTTTTGGAAAATTGTGCACAAAGACCCAAAGTATAGCGTAGCAAAGCATAGCTTCAATATATAATTTCGGCCTATTCATGTTAATTGTCCACCAAATAATCAATGGGTGTCTGATTGAGATTAAATTTTAAACAGTGCAGCACACCGAGTTTGCTTTAAACCGATTTACAAAATTTAGCTTAGGTTGCAGAATGGCATGTGTAGGGAATAATGTTATTCGGTTTACATATAGATAAAGATCACATTTTAAGTTCGTTCAATTTCATGTCGAAAAGGCGACGTTTGTTAGGATACATATGAAGTATAACCCATAGTGGTCGAGCCAGTCCGACTTTACTACTTTCCTTACTGGGTTTGTATTGGAAATCATTTGAATGTTCATCTGATAGTGGAAAGTATGAAAACTTAAACTTAACATTTTGACGTTTCGATATAGTTTCCATATAATTGTACACCCAATTTTCGTTATTTTAAATATTGATGCCACGTTTTTTTGACCGAATTGGTTGTGGTTCTCATAGGGTTATAAATATGTTTTATTAAAACTTATGGTAATTCGAAAAACAATATTTTAATCTTAGTCCTTGAAAGTAAGTATTTCCTTTTCTCCTTCATTGCAGTAATATATTTAGGGAGAAGGGTAGAAAGAGATCGGCTCGATCGAAGTGTTTACATATCTTATATTAGGTTATATTTTTATACCCTTCACCACTCTGTGGTACAGGGTATTATGTCTTTGTGCATATGTTTGTAATAGGGAAAAGGAAACGAGATAGACACATGGTTCCTTTTGAGAATATGCATAGAATCACTTTCCGAGTCGATTTATGCATGTCCGTCCGTCCGTCTGTCTGTCGATGTTAAATTGTAAACATAATTTGGCATAAGTCACTTATTTGGCTCAAGGACGAACCCTATTGAAATTGGGAAAAAATCGGTTCAGATTTAGATATAGCTCCCATATATATTTTCGTCCGATTTAATGTAAAAGGTCCCCATATATCTTTCGATTTGCACGAAATTTGGTACAGCGTAATGAATTAGGTCTAGAATGATGTGTGCAAAGTTTCGTGAAAATCGGTTCAGATTTGGATATAGCTCCCATATATATTTTCGTCCGATTTAAGGTAAATGGTGTATCAAAGTCCCTATATATCTTTCGATTTGCACGAAATTAGGCGCAGCGTAATGCATTAGGTCTAGAATGATGTGTGCAAAGTTTCGTGAAAATCGGTTCATTTTTGGATATAGCTCCCATATATATTTTCATCCGATTTAAGGTAAATGGTGTACCAAAGTCCTTATATATCTTCCGATTTGTACGAAATTAGGCGCAGCGTAATGCATTAGGTATATAATGATGTGTGTCAAGTTTCCTGAAAATCGGTTCATATTTGGATATAGCTCCCACATATATTTTCGTTTAAGGTAAATGGTGTACCAAAGTCTTTATATATACTTCGATTAGCACGAAATTTGGCACAGCGTACTGAAATAAGTCTAAAACGATGTGTGTTATATTGCGTGGATATCGGTTCAGATTTAGATAAAGCTCCCATATATATTTTCTTCCGATTTTCGGTAAATAGTGCACCAAAGTCCCTTTGTATCCTTCGATTTGCACGAAATTTCTCAATTTTGTTAGTTACGCCTTTTTGCATTTTTAGCCAGAGTGGTGGAGCGTATTATATAGTCGGCCCAGTCCGACTTTACTACTTTCCTTACTGATTAAGATAAGAAGAATTTTAATATACATTTTACCCCATATTTTAAATATTCCACAATTATGAACTCAAAATGCGATATTATTATCTGTCATTAGTGTTGTTTCAACTGATTCGAATAGTGGCAAATATTTTGTTCCCTATCACAAATACTGACCTCACGATATGATGTGTGTGGGGTATAATTAAAATAGTGAAAAATAAATCTAAAAATAACCAAACAAAAATAATTCATAAAACGAAACAGCTATGCAAATATCCGATTTGAAACACTTCGAATGCATTTTAACATATAAAATCTACTAATATGTTATTTTGAGCAGTAGTTAATATACAACATGAATATGCATGCATAATGAAATAAATATGCATATAACAAGAAGCAGCCAATAATTTGTCTAAATTAATCGATGAACAAAAATTTATGATTGCACCAAACTGACAGACATATAAACACACAATTAAACTAATTTATGTTTAACTCTTCTTCAGTGTTGTTCTTGTTGTTGTTGGCGTTTCATATATCTTAAATTGATAACGAAAAGATCGATAGAAACAATTAATCATCTACATGATTTCTAAATGGTTAATCATCACATGGGAAGTGTGTTCACAATATATCTTTCTAGCCAAAGAGGTATCATGTAGAAGACACATCTCGTGTCGAACAATGTGTGGAGCAGTTTTTTTTTGTGTGTGCATCATTAATGACCTACAAAGTGTGGATTCAATTTTAACAACAACAACGACTAATTTCAGATCAACAACTTTAAGTGGGTAGATTTTATTTCATAAAAAAAAACAAAACTAGAAATGAATCCACAGAAAAAAAGTTGTTCATATCAATATTCAAAGTCAAGGTTAAACATTTTTGATTTCTGAATTTCATTATTTATTTGAGGAAGAAGATAAATGACTACTTTGATGATACGGAAGAGTAAATATTTAGACATACATATGGTTGTACATATAGGTGTGGAAAAAATTAGAATAATAGGCATAGAATTGGAATTAAATAGCATGCGTGTTTCTTTAATTAAATTTTCTAGTAGGGGGTTATACATGTATCGTCTTTCAGAGTTGAATAACCTGTACGGGTATAAGAAATACGATAAAAAAGAACACGAAATGTTAAAATAGGTCCAATCGGATGTAAAAACAATGTTAAGTTCGGTCCGGCCAAACTTTTTATACCTTCCATGATGATGGCATTCAACATTTGTAATAATAATGGGGGCTCCAAGGAGAAAACCAGTAAGGAAAGTAGTAAAGTCGGACTGGGCCGACCCTTCACCACTTTGGGTATATTCTACATATGTAGCCGAAAAGACGTCGACTTTTTGAAGGAATTTTGACATGAAATTGAACGAACTTAATTATGTGATGTTCATGTCTTTCTGGAACCTATGCTAAATTTTCATTTGGGCAAGTTTAGAATCGATTGCGCACAGTGGGACAGATTTGTGTAAATCGATTTAAAGCAAACTTGATACACGCTATTCGGTATGCTGCACTGTTTAAAATTTAATATCAATCAGACACCTATTGATTATTTCGTGTACAATTAACATAAATAAGTCGAAATTATATATCAGTGTGTCAATCGGCCTAGCTGTGGATCTTTAGTGCACAATTTACTTAAAATCGGACGAAAATATATATAGGAGGTGTACACATCATTCTAGACTTAAGTCAATACGCTATGGCAAAATTCGTGCAAATCGAATGATTTTCAGAGACTTTGGTGCACCATTTACCTAAAATCGAGCGAAACTATATATGGGATTATTTGTAAATCTAAACCGATCACGAAACTTAGCACACATCATTCTAGACCCAATTCAATAGACTATACAAAATTTCGTGCAAGTCGAAAGATATATAGGGACTTTGGTACACCATTTACCTTAAATCGGGCGACTATATATATGGGAGCTATATCTAAATCTGAACCGATTTTCACGAAACTTAGCACACGTAATTCTAGACTAAATTCAACACGCTATGCCAAAATTCGTGCAAATCAAATGATTTTCAGGGACTTTGGCGCACCATTTACTTAAAATCGGGAAAAACTATGTATGGGAGTTATATCCAAATCATTCTAGACCTAATTCAGTAGGCTATACCAAATTTCGTGCAAATCGAAAGATATATAGAGACTTTGGTACCCCATTTACCTTAAATCGGACGAAAATATATGTGGGAGCTATATCTAAATCTGAACCGATTTTTCCCAATTTCAATAGGGTTCGTCCTTGGGCCAAATGAAATTCTCCAAATACCGACTTGGATCAATATTAATAATTTTTAGTGCGGACAGCCAATTTGATTGAAAAGCGTGTCAAAAATCCCCATATTGGGGTTACAGTATTATGGGGGCTACCTTTAAACGTGGGTCAATAAAAAACATTTTTAGTACAGAAATGTGCTACGCAATTAGAAGCCACAATACAAAGTTACAGCAAAGTTAGTTGGAGAGCGTGTCCAAAATACCGAATATTGTGGCGTATAAGGGTCAATATTAATAACGTCAACATATGAAACAATTTCTAAAGAATTCCTTCCAAGAACACGTAATGCGAAATTTCAAAAACCTAGGCGGGATAATGCGGTTAAAACCTTCAATAAAAAACCGCAAATTCGCCTGGATCTTTATGAGGGGTCTATGTGAAAACATGGACCTATATTATTAATTTTGCATAGATATATATTAGTCTGCGAAAATGCGGCTAAAGTCTTCATAATACGAAAATAGGGCTATGTCAAGGATGGATCGATATATCCCAATTAAATATTGCAATCTATATTGGCATCAGTGCTGCCAAAACTTTATTGGGAAACCAGTAAGGAAAGTAGTAAAGTCGGACGGGGCCGACTATATGATACCCTTCACCACTTTGGGTATATTCAACAGATGAATCCTAACAGACGCCGCATTTTTAAAGGACCACTAAAATGAAATTGGATCCATAAACATGTCATTTTGCAACCGATCTCTAAATTTTTCATTTGGTCAGATATAGAAGCTATATCTAAATCAGAACCGATTTTCAGGAAACTTAACACACATCATTCTAGACCTAATTCATTACTCTGTGTCAAATTTCGTGCAAATCGAAAGATATATAGGGACTTTGGTGCACCATTTACATTAAATCGGACGAAAATATATATGGGAGCTGTATCTAAATCTGGACCGATTTTCGGGAAACTTAACACACATCATTCTAGACCTAATTCATTACGCTGTGGCAAATTTCGTGCCAGTCGAAAGATATATAGGAACTTTGGTGGACCATTTACATTAAATCGGCATCTGTAACTCAAAATATATATGGGAGCTATATCTAAATCTGAACCGAATTTCAGGAAACTTAACACACAGCATTGTAGACTTAATTCATTACGCTGTGCCAAATTTCGTGCAAATCGAAAGATATATAGAGACGAAAATATATATGGGAGCTATATCTAAATCTGAACAGACTTTTCCCTATTTCAATAGGGTTCGTCCAAATAAGTGACCTATGCCAAATTTCATCCAAATCGGATTACTTTGTTCACAAAAATACATGGACGGACAGACGGACATATGTAAATCGATTCAGAAAGTGATTCTATGCATATTCCCAAAAGGAACCTGTTACAAACATATGCACAAAGACATAATACCCCGTACCACAGTGTGGTGAAGGGTACAAAAAAATTCAAAATTTCAACTGAAAAATGTGGTTTGTGCAAAAATTTTTGAAAATTTTAAAAACAATAATAGCCGAATACCAATTATTAAAATGTTTATTTCTAAACTATATTCAGAATTGATCACTGGTATCCAATATCCAATCTACAAGTCTGTTTATGGTTCTGTTTAGAACACAACAAATTTACAAATTAACCGGTTGACAAATTCCAAAGAACTAGATCATTAATGACGAAGTAATGCCACCCAAAAGAAGAGGCTATGCCTAGCGTTTATTATTCCCTTAGCATAACCATAAAATAGCTGATTGACTTTTCACACCAACAAAAAACGCCTAAGAAATGCTTATAAACTGGTTATAGATCGAAGGGGGGACAATAAAATTATGATCGAAACAAATAAATATTAGATAAAATTTATAAAAGTTTTGTTGTAGTTTTTTTTGGAAAAATTACAAAATAAGCAGGAAACAAAAAGTTTTGCAAATTAGAACCCTTATCACCGCTTTGAGAAACTTGTTCTAAGTTCATTCAAAATTGGCTAAGATGATTTTTATGTGACAGAAGATCAACTGAGTTAGGGAAAATGTGTAACAAATTGAAATAAATAGCCACTTTCAATCATGATTAAGCATCAAAGACTTGAAACTCTTTGCAGAGTACAAAACAAACATTGCAGAAAAATGGTATGGACTAAAAATCGAAACGGAAAACATTAATAATTGAATACTTGTATCCTTCTTCATAGAAATTCGTTCTGGTCGCCTTGGCTTTTGTGGCATGCGCCTATGCTGATGTCTCGGAATTGGGTTACAGATATCCTCAGCCCACTCCAGCTCCAGTGGTTCCTCACTTAGTTGTAGATCCTCCACCAGCACCAGTAACTCGCCAGGTTGTTCAAGAAATCAAGAATACCTACCTTCCTCCAGCTCCAGTTACCCCTCATGTTCATGTTGTAGAACCACAGGTATATCCAGCACCTGTAACTCAACCCAAGATAACTTACATTCCCCCAGCCCAAGTAACTCGCCATGTTCATGTTGAACAACCCAAGACAACTTACATTCCCCCAGCACCAGTAACTCGTCATGTTCATGTTGAACAACCCCAGATCAATCTTCCCCAAACACTAATTCAGGTTCAACCTGCACCAGTAACTCCCCAGATTGTTCAACAACTCAAGAGGACCTACATTCCTCCTGCTCCAGTTACCTCTCATGTTCGTGTTGTAGAACCCCCAGCACCTGTTACTCGCCATGTTCATGTTGAACAACCCAAGACGACTTACATTCCCCCAGCACCTGTAACTCGCCATGTTCATGTTGAACAAAGCCCGATTAAGTATGTTGTAGAGCCCAAGACCACCTACATCCCACCTGCACCAGTCCGTGTTGTACAACCCACATACACTGAAGACGGTTACCATTACTAGACTGTTCGTCATATTGTCCACAAGGATCGCGCTTAAGAATTTCAGTTTTTTTCTTAGTTAATAAAATTATTGTTGTCTATTAATAAAAATCCTTCTAAAAATTAAATATTAAAATATGGAAAATTGTTGTTAATTGTGACCATAATGGTCACCATAAGTAAAAAACGTCGTTTAGTTCGGCCGGGGCGACTCTTGCATTCAAAATTCCTTAAGTCTATCGGGGTATTTATATTGGGAATATGTTACTGCATTAGCGATCGCGAAGCAGGTCTGCTGGACGTACCTCTGCAGTGGTTGCTACCCCGGGTGCCAAATCTCGGCCACAGCCCATGGCTGTCAAGAGAATGAGGTCCTCGGAGGAGCGACAACCTGCTGCAAAGAGGCTTACGCAGTCGTCGGCCGTACAGAGCTCTGCTTCGTTTGCGTCGGTGGTAGGGTCGAAGCGTCGAGAAACCTGCCAAGAGCGACTGTGTGGTGAAAACCAAACACGCTGTATCGAAGCAGGTAACCCAGACACCTGCAACGGCGCAATGCGACTCTGCTGATTCGAAAGAGGTTCCGGAAGATCTGCGGGTAGCGATCATCGACTGAGCTGACCCCCACGGGTTAATCAGTGAGGATAGATGGGTGCTGGTCGACAGTCATCTGAAGGAGCTCTTTCTATCCGACGAGGTTGATCGAAAGAGCCTGCGGTTTGGCCTGACCTTCTCATACAAAGGGGTGAAGGTTTTTGATTGTCGCACTAAGGAGACTTCAGATTTGCCTAAGAAGACAATCAACAACCTGGACCCTCTTTGGGAGGGTAGTCGTCTGGCAGCTGTAGCGGTCCGAGAGATACCGAGCGGTATGGTAACCTCGGTGTTTATCCCAAACCCTTTCAAGGGGCTGGAGAAGACACTGAGGTTATTGGAGAAGCAGAACAACGGCCTTCTGATGATGAGGTGGAGAATCCTCGTTTTTGTCATCCTCCAATGGAGAGACAAAAACGTGTATTCTTGCTAAAAAAAGAGCTAAATTTAATGCTTCTTTCCAATTTCAGCAATGTAGATATGACGACAGCTAGACGTCTATCTTCCCTATAAGGCTCCTGACCCGCCCGGTACAGTGGTATGCCGCCTACTGGAAGAAATGGGCAGAGTTGGTGACATCATCATCGGATGTGACGCCAACGCACATCACTTCCATTGGGGAACCAGCAACACAAATACAAGAGGCGATTCTATTTTCGAGTTTATACTTAGCTATAATCTTAGAATTTGTAATAGAGGCAACACACCAACTTTTGTAAATAGGGTGAGAGGTGAAGTCATCAACATAACCCTCACAAATATGGACGACTCTGAGGTCATAAACTGGGAGGTGTCTGAGAAATGCTCCTTTTCGGACCATAGACTCATATTGTTCCAGATTCCTAACTCTAGAGGTAAACAGAAACCTTATAGGATGACGAGCTGGGACAAATTCAAAGCTAAAACAGCAGTCTCGATCCGGGATCATAATGCAACACGCAGATGAACGTATAATATCATTTCTGCAGGACATTTTTAGAGCTTGTTTACTTCTGTCGTACATACCAAGTCTATGGAAAGGGGTTGCCGTGACCTTCATATCGAAAGCCGGGAAGCCGAGTCATACGTTACCTAAAGACTATAGACCGATTAGCATTTCTTCCTTTCTTCTCAAGACTTTAGAAAGGTTACTAGACTCAGAAATTAGAAATACCATTGACCATAGTAAACTTAGTAAATCCCAGCATGCCTACATCAAAGGCAGATCAGTGGATACAGTTCTGCATGAGGTGGTTGGATGCATCGAGAAGAACATGGAGTCCTCTGGCTACACGTTGGCAGCATTCCTCGCTAGAGGCCATCCATTCTGCTCTCATAAGCATAGGTATCCCCTCACTCCTTACGGAATGGATTGATAGAATGCTGGAAAGCAGAATTATCAACTCATACTTAGGAGAGAGTTCCGTGAGAAAATCTGTCAACAGAGGCACACCACAGGGAGGAGTACTTTCCCCCTTTTGTGGCTTCTGGTGATAAATGAGATACTTATGAAATTCAATCATCTCAGGATAAAGGTGGTTGGGCTTGCACCAAAGGTCTTGGTGTAAACCCCACTAAAACCGAATTGGTGCTCTTCACTAGGAAGCACAAAATTCCTGACTTTAACCCTTTCTGATGAAGCTAAATATCTTGGCACTATCCTAGACCGCAAATTACTGTGGAATAGGAATGTTGAGGAACGCTCCAAGAAGGGACTGCTGGCACTCTATTCATGCAAGAATTCCATAGGCAAGAGTTGGGGATTGAGACCCGGAATTATACACGACGATCGTCTTGTCTGGTGGCAGGGAGTGAACAAAAATATGCTGCTGACAAAACTGAGCTTAGTACAGCGATCGGCTTCAATTCTGATCACCAGAGCATTAAGAAGTATACCACAGGCAGCCTTGAACGCAATCTTGAATCTCCAACCATTAAATCCAACCATTGGAAGAGGGAGATCAAAATCGTTGTGGGGATTATAACTGGTCACTGCAAAATTAGATCTCTCACTTCTAAGTGGGACTCCAGTGGAGAGAATTACTGTCGTCTATGTGAGGACGAAGAAGAACTGGAAACAATTGAGCACATCATCTGCAAATGTCTTTTTCTTTATAGGTATACATATATATATATAAAGGATGATCACAATGGACATAGTCTCCGAGTGGACGGTTGTTACAACAACCGTACATCCCTAACCTAACCTACTGCATTATGCGGTAATACCGAATACGAAAAGGGGTTGGAACTTTTATGTGGCAATTATATCAAAACATTGACCTGCATAGGAAATTTTCCGCACAAATTTTCAAAATATTGACTGTTAAACGAAGGATCATATCCTTATATTCTCCGCCGAATGAAAGCACATTGCTCTTTATCTTAGCTCCTGATTTTTTGTACGTAACTACGCCACGTCACTTGTTTTCATACCCTCCACCATAGTATGGAGGGACCTTCGGCACTTTTTGTTTAGAGCTCTATATCTCAGTACTTATTCAAGAGATATAAAAACTTTATGCCTGATTATTGTCCTCTGATACTTAATTATAAAAACTAGTACCAAAAACATTTAATAAATTAGTATTAGTTAAACATATTTCAGTTTTGTAAAAAAGTCAAATTCGCCGAATGTGCCCCCACCCAGGGTAGCTTCGGCATTTGATGGGGCACATTCGGCACCATAGTCATATCACCGCTATCGGTCTTGTTGAAATTCAGATCCTCTAAATGTTATATTTTGTTTTAAAATGCGACTCAAAGTTTGACTTTTACGGCTATATTTTCAAGGTCACACACACTATAAGAAATAGCTGTATTCTATCGCATTTTCGTCAGTACAAGCATGTTTCGTCTTATATATGTAATTTCGGACCATATTAAAGGATTATTTTTAAAGACAAACTCAAAAACATTTAAAGGAAATAATATTGCCCCATATGTATATGACGGAATGTGCCACACTTTAAAATGCCGAATCTACCCCGAATGTACTTTTTATAGTTTTTTTTTCATTTTTTCTATCTATTTTGTAAAAACATTATTTTTCATTTTTAAATTATTTTTATAATAATACACATCGTACTTAACCACATTTTAATAATATTGTCTTAAAATTTGAAAAGTTTTATACACGAAAAACTTATGAAATGGAATGGAAATATTACAACAAGTGAAAAAAGCGTAAAGAACTTTGGATACCCTCCACCATAAATATACTGACAGGTACTAAAAATGAAAATATAGGGAACATACCAAAAGGTGGACCTTTACCGTGGACGGATTTAATGGATTATTATACCCTCAGCCATATGGTTAATGAGGGTGTATAAACCTTAACACGGTGAAAAAGTGCCTCATCAAAATATTGGTTCTAGACCCCATGTTTCTTTGGACCAAATCCGTTTCAGAAAATTTAGATTTCATCCAAACTTTGCCCATCTTATTATTTCTTACAAATATAGTTCAAATTAGAAGATAAGGAATATCGGTCCACTCCTTCTGGAACAGGGGCTAGGTCTAAATGCGGCTATAGTTCAATATCGAACCTTACGTTCTAATTGTTTATCTCGATATCCTCCGCAGGTGAAATGAATACAACAGAGTCTTAGAACCAAACTCAAAACGCGTAACAAATCAGATAACTATTTTAATATAAACCAGTAAGGAAAGTAGTAAAGTCGGGCGGGGCCGACTATATAATACCCTTCACCACCATGGGTATATTAAACAGGACTATTAACATGAAATTGGATGAAATAAAATAAAATATGTGATATTTATCTAATTGTGAATCGACATAGATCCTATCAACCATATACTGGTTCCTTGGTGCGTCAATTTCTTAAAATCAATCTATAATATAAGGGAGCTATATCTAAATCTCATCCGATTTTCATCAATCTTGGTACACATCATTCTGGACTAAATTCAGTACGTTGTGCCAAATTTCGTGCTAATCGAGGGATATATACGGACTTTAGCGCACCATTTACATAAAATCGTGCGAAAATATATATAGGAGCTATATCTAAATCTGGACCGTTTTTCTCGAAACTTGGCAGACATCACTCTGGGCTCAATTCAGTACGTTATGCCAAATTTTGTGCAAATCGAAAGCTTTATAGGAACTTTGGTGTACCATTTATTTTAAATCGGACGAAACTATATATGGGAGCTATATCTAAATCTGGACCGATTTTCTCGAAACGTGGCAGACATCACTCTAGGCTCAATTCAGTACGTTATGCCAAATTTGATGCAAATCGAAAGATATATAGGGACTTTGGTGCACCATTTTCAATAGGGTTCGTCCTTGGGCCAAATAAGTGATTTATGCCAAATTTCATCCGAATCGGATGATAAATACGACATGTACTTTATTCACAAAAATACATGGACGGACAGACGGACAGACATGCGTAAATCGACTCAGAAATTTATTCTATGCATATTCTCAAAAGGAACCATGTCTCTATCTCGTTTCCTTTTGCCTGTTACAAACATATGTACAAAGACATAATACCCCGTACCACAGTATGGTGAAGGGCATACAAAAAATCAAAATTTCAACTGAAATATGTGGTCTGTGCAAAAATTGTTGAAAATTTAAAATACAATAATAGCCGAATACCAATTATTAAAATGTTTATTTCTAAACTATGTTCAGATTTGAACACTAATGGTATCCAATAACAATATTAAACCATCTACAAGTTTGTTTATGTTTCTGTTTAGAACACAACAAATTTACAAATTAACCGGTTGACAAATTCCAAAGAACTAGATCGTTAATGACGAAGTAATGCCCCAGAAGAAGAGGTTATGCCTAGCATTTATTATTCCCTTAGCATAACAATAAAATACCAGATTGACTTTTCACATCAACAAAAAACGCCTAGGAAATGCTTATAAACTGGTTATCGATCGTAGGGGGGGGGGGGGGGGGGCAATAAAAAAGCTAAATTAAGATCGAAAAAAATAAATATTAGATAAAATTTAGTAAAAAATTTCAAAAAAAAACTGGACACAAAAAGTTTTGCAAATTAGAACCCATATCACCGCTTTGAGAAACTTGTTCTAAGTTCATTCAAAATTGGCTAAGATACTTTTTATGTGACAAAAGATCAACTGAGTTAAGGAAACTGTGTAACAAATTGAAATAAATAGCCACTTTCAATCATGATTAAGCATCAAAGACTTGAAACTCTTTGCAGAGTACAAAACAAACATTGCAGAAAAATGGTAAGGGCTTAAAATCGAAAAGGAAAACATTAATAATTGAATACTTGTATCCTTCGTCATAGAAATTCGTTCTGGTCGCCTTGGCTTTTGTGGCATGCGCCTACGCTGATGTCTCGGAATTGGGTTACCGCTATCCCCAGCCCACTCCAGCTCCAGTGGTTCCTCACTTAGTTGTAGATCCTCCACCAGCACCAGTAACTCACCAGGTTGTTCAAGAAATCAAGAATACTTACCTTCCTCCAGCTCCAGTTACCCCTCATGTTCATGTTGTAGAACCACAGGTATATCCAGCACCTGTAACTCAACCCAAGATAACTTACATTCCCCCAGCCCAAGTAACTCGCCATGTTCATGTTGAACAACCCAAGACAACTTACATTCCCCCAGCACCAGTAACTCGTCATGTTCATGTTGAACAACCCCAGATCAATCTTCCCCAAACACTAATTCAGGTTCAACCAGCACCAGTAACTCCACTGATTGTTCAACAACTCAAGAGGACCTACATTCCTCCAGCTCCAGTTACCTCTCATGTTCGTGTTGTAGAACCCCAGATATATCCCCCAGCACCTATTACTCGCCGTGTTCATGTTGAACAACCCACGACAACTTACATTCCCCCAGCACCTGTAACTCGCCATGTTCATGTTGAACAAACCCCGATTAAGTATGTTGTTGAGCCCAAAACCACCTACATCCCACCTGCACCAGTCCGTGTTGTAGAACCCACATACACTGAAGACGGTTACCATTACTAGACTGTTCGTCATGTTGTCCACAAGCACCGCGCTTAAGAATTTCAGTTTGTTCTTAGTTAAGAAAATTATTGTTGCCTATTAATAAAAAATTTTTCTGAAAATTAATTTTTAAAATATGGAAATTTTTGTTAATTGTGACCATAATGGTCACCATAAGTATTAAACGTCATTTAGTTCGGCCGGGGCGACTATTGCATTCAAAATTTTTTAAGTCGATCGGGGCATTTATATTGGGAATATGTTATTGCGCTATGTGGTAGCACCGAATACGAAAAGTGGTTGGAACTTTTATGTGGCAATTATATCAAAACGTTGACCTACATGGGCAATTTTCCGCACAAAATAAAAATACGGGCTGTTAAACGAGGGATCATATCCTTATATTTTACACGTATATTCTCCGCATTGCTCTTTATCTTAGCTCCTGCTTTTTTTTGTACGTAACTACGCCACGTCACGTGTTTTTAACTAATTCTTCATTATAGCAATTATATAGTATATGGGACACAAACTTCGCTGACCTAAGCTCTCGTCGCTCCTCCTCCAATTCCGATTGAAGACTACCAAATTGTTCTTGGGCGAGCCTAAACCCTTCTGCCGTTTTGGATTTCTTCTCCAATATCTCCATCCACCGATCACGAACCACCGGATCGTCTTTCAATTCATCGGATGAGCCCTTCACAATAACTTCTATATTGTCATATGCGCACAGTATATCCTGCATATTCACAGTCGTATTCAGACTATCGATAATATCTACGACCACTCAGTATTCGTTATTAAAGCCTTTTTGTATTCGGTTGGTGACGAGTCTCTGTCTGGTTCATCTTCCAGTGTAAGAATCTCCATATACCGATATTTGGGGTATAGTGTTATATGGGGACTTCCCTAAAAGGTGGACCAATATTGATAATTTGTTGTAGGAAGATTCACTACCATACCACTACCCAATAAAAAAATTACAACCAATTAGATAGACATATGTGCCCAAAACCATTAAAGTTCCGAACATATTTCGTAGAAAAAACCCTATCTAAAACTCTAAAAATACCGAAAATCGGAGGTACCGTTAAAAACTGGAACAATATTGGTTACTAGCAAAGTGCCCGCTACTTCGTATGCGGAAAGGGAATATAAAAAATATATTTCATATTCCACCTCTATTTCTACATCTAATATCAAGTTTATTACCATTTAGTGCTCTTCACACACATAAGCACTATTTTCCGAAGTCCATTTTTTATTTTATTACACAGATTAAAACCAAAAAAAAAAAAACAAAAAAAAAAAATACATATAGGAGCTATATCTAAATCTGAACCGATTTCCACGAAACTTGACACACATCATTCACACAAAAAATTAAGTTTTCGGTCCACTTCATGCCAAAATGTTTATCTGATCATCACCGAAAATTATAGGCATTGTCCATGACCATAACTGGAACCTCATGGAAAATTTCAAAGCGATCAAGGCTATATTTCCGCCATCTAATGGGTTACTGAATAATATCTGAATACGTAAGCACCTGCAAATTTTTAAGTGTAACTCCCATATCCGAGCAGATACATCACTATATTTGGTATCAATTTAAAGGTCAACCACCCTTGAATGTACTATCAACTTTTGGGGTCTATATCCTTCAGGAGTAAATATATAAATAAAGGCCTTGAAATGCTTTTATAGGAGATAGAAGCGTTTAAAGGCCATAAAATGCCTTTTTAGACCACAGAAAATTAAAATGCGTTTTTTAGGCGTTAGAAGCGTTTAAAGGCCTTAATATGCCTTTTTAGACCACATAAAATTAAAATGCGTTTTTTAGGCGTTAGAAGCGTTTAAAGGCCTTAAAATGCCTTTTTAGACCACAGAAAATTAAAATGCGTTTTTTAGGCGTTAGAAGCGTTTAAATGCCTTAAAATGCCTTTTAAGACCACAGAAAATTAAAATGCGTTTTTAGGCGTTAGAAGCGTTTAAAGGCCTTAAAATGCCTTTTTAAACAACAGAAAATTAAAATGCGTTTTTTAGGCGTTAGAAGCGTTTAAAGGCCTTAAAATGCCTTTTTAAACCACAGAAAATTAAAATGCGTTTTTAGGCGTTAGAAGCGTTTAAAGGCTGCCTTTTTTAGACCACAGAAAATTAAAATGCGTTTTTTAGGCGTTAGAAGCGTTTAAAGGCCTTAAACTGCCTTTTTAAACCACAGCAAATTAAAATGCGTTTTTTAGGCGTTAGAAGCGTTTAAAGGCCTTAAAATGCCTTTTTAAACCACAGAAAATTAAAATGCGTTTTTTAGGCGTTAGAAGCGTTTAAAGGCCTTAAAATGCCTTTTTAGACCACAGAAAATTAAAATGCGTTTTTTAGGCGTTAGAAGCGTTTAAAGGCCTTAAAATGCCTTTTTAGACCACAGAAAATTAAAATGCGTTTTTTAGGCGTTAGAAGCGTTTAAAGGCCTTAAAATGCCTTTTTAAACCACAGAAAATTAAAATGCGTTTTTTAGGCGTTAGAAGCGTTTAAAGGCCTTAAAATGCCTTTTTAGACCACAGAAAATTAAAATGCGTTTTCTAG
Organism: Musca vetustissima; assembly: GCF_032173495.1. Classification (NCBI taxonomy): domain Eukaryota; kingdom Metazoa; phylum Arthropoda; class Insecta; order Diptera; family Muscidae; genus Musca; species Musca vetustissima. The sequence goes on from NW_026888408.1 coordinate 78,255, forward strand.
GCGTTAGAAGCGTTTAAAGGCATTAAAATGCCTTTTTAGACCACAGAAAATTAAAATGCGTTTTTACGCTATGCCAAATTTCGTGCAAATCGAAAGATAAATAGGGACTTTGGTACACCATTTACATTAAATCGGACGAATATTCGGACATGCATAAATCGACTCAGAAAGTGATTCTATGCATATTCTCAAAAGGAACCATGTGTCTATCTCGTTTCCTTTTGCCTGTTACAAACATATTCACAAGGACATAATAACCTATACCATAGTGTGGTGAAGGGTATAAAAATTCTAGACTTTGTATAAAGTGCGACATCTATAGTTTTTAATGGTGATCCACTGACATTTCATGGATGAAATGAACCCAAAAAATTATTTTTGTCATTTTTTTTGTCGCTCTAGAGACCACATTAATAAGAGGAACGTCAAAAACGGAAATTTTTATTGTGTCAAATATTGTACAAATTCCAGGAAAAAGGAAAAATGCTAAAAAATGCAAAACGAATTTAAAAAGTGGTAAATCTAGCACTAAAAGTGCTAACTTGGCAACACTGATCGTGATAAAAAATTAACCAGATTAAATTTAGTCTGACAGATGTAATTCTAGGTTTTAGCGCAGCTCATATCTTTTTCTTGTACAGCATACATTTAGGCTGATTAAAAATTAAAAGAATCAGCTAGCCCATAAATAGAAGACATTTTATTAAAACAAACGATATTGGATATTTTGTATATGAAATATATATTTTATTTAAATTGGCAATTGTATCTGTGGGGACAGTGCATATATAGTATGATTTATGATTACAACTTAGGTCGCATTTATAATCCAAATGAGATGAAATTTGACACAGTCCACTTATATATAGGTTTGTCCGATTCCACAATAGTTCACCAAGTCACAATATCTGACCAATTGAGACAACATTTTGCAGAGCGTGTTTACACAGATGTGTTGAAATCGGTTCAGATTTAGATAAGCTCCCATATATATTTTCTTCCGATTTTATGTAAATGGTGCACCAAACTCCTACAAATCGAATGGCTGTCTCAATATTTAACGGGTCAAATAAATTAATCTGTTTTCTTTTTATACCCTCCACCATAGTATGGAGGGTATATTAGTTTTGTTTTTCCGATTGTAACGCATCGAAATAATCATTTCCGACCCTAAAAAGTATATATATTCTTGATCAGCGTAAAATTCTATGACGATCTAAGCATGTCCGTCTGTCCGTCTGTCTGTTGTAATCACTATAGCGTCTAAACGAATTGAGATAGAACGCCAAAATTTTGCACAGAGTCGTCTTTTATCTGCAGGCAGGTCAAGTTCGAAGATGGCCTATATCGGTCCACGTTTAGTCATAGCTCCCATATAAGGGTACCCCCAAATTTTCAGTATTTTGGGGTTCTTGAGCGCGTTTTTCAACCAAAGTCGCTGAAATTTGGTACATTGATTTCTTATTGGGTAGCAAATCTCTCCACTAAAAATTATAAATAATGGTCCATATTTTCGGATAGCCCCCATATAAGGGTACCCCTAATTTTGCGGTATTTTAGGGTTCTTGAACGCGTTTTTCAACAGAATTCGCTGAAATTTGGTACTTTGAGTTCTTTTTGCGTAGCAAATCTCTCCACAAAAAATTATAAGTATAGGCCAATTTTTTCGGATAGCACCCATATAAGGGTACCCCCAATTTTCGGTATTTTGGGGTTCTTGAGCGCGTTTTTCAACCGAATTCGTTGAAATTTGGTCCTTTGAGTTCTTATTGCGTAGCAAATCTCTCCACAAAAAATTACAAGTATAGGTCAATTTTTTCGGAAAGCCCCCATATAAGGGTACCCCCAATTTTCGGTATTTTGGGGTTCTTGAGCGCGTTTTTCAATCGAATTTGCTGCAATTTGGTATTTTATAGTCGTATATGATAACAAATCTCCCTACCAACATTTTTTAATATTCGCCCCCTTTTTGGGGTAGTCCCCATATAACCCCCTTTTTATACCCTCCACCATAGTATGGAGGGTATATTATAAGGGTACCCCCAATTTTAGGTATTTTGGGGTTCTTGAGCGCGTTTTTCAATCGAATTTGCTGCAATTTGGTATTTTATAGTCGTATATGATAACAAATCTCCCTACCAACATTTTTTAATATTCGCCCCCTTTTTGGGGTAGTCCCCATATAACCCCCTTTTTATACCCTCCACCATAGAATGCAGGGTATATTAGTTTTGTTTTTCCGTTTGTAACGCATCGAAATACTCATTTCCGACCCTATAAAGTATATATATTCTTGATCAGCGTAAAATTCTAAGACGATTTATGCATGTCCGTCTGTCCGTCTGTCTGTTGTAATCACTCTAGCGTCTAAACGAATTGAGTTAGAGTCCCAAAATTTTGCATAGAGTTGTCTTTTGTCTGCAGGCAGGTTGGGCTATATCGGTCCACGTTTAGGCATAGCTCCCATATAAGGGTACCCCTTTATTTTCGGTATTTTGAGGTTCTTGAGCGTGTTTTTCAACCGAATTCGCTGAAATTTGGCACTTAGAGTTTTTATTGGGTAGCAAATATCGCCACTAAAAATTATAAATATAGGTCATTTTTTTCGGACAGCCCCCATGTAAGGGTATTTTCGCCCCCTTTTTGGGGGCGAAAATATTAAAATAGTTATCTGATTTGTTACGCGTTTTGAGTATATCTATGGTGGATATCCAAAGTTCGGCCCGGCCGAACCTAACGCTTTTTAACTTGTTATGTTTGGATCTTACTCCGGAAAAACATGACTCGAAAAAGATGCCTGGGGGAGCTGTTAACCATTAATCTTTCAAGAAAGTGCAAATATAGCGAAAATGTTCCCAGATGCGGAATATAGTTCCGCATAAACTTTGAGCTCAGTGGTTGTTGTGTAGGGTATCATATGGTCGGCCGCGTTCGCATATACTCCTCCGCTCACTGGTTTTAATAATATGCTGGTTATGAGTCCTCTATTTCCAGGGATAAATATGTTGCAACCTGCATGGTTTGCAAGCGAAGATAACAGTGAAACAGTTAAATGAATTTAGCTATGCAGTTGAACAAATGGAAATACCAAACAAATGAATGTGTCTGTTCAATATTTTCATTTAAGCTAGTCAGTAAAATTTTATAAAATGTATATGTTAGAAATAAAACCAGTAAAGAAAGGACTTTGAGCCGGCTATATAACCCTTCACCACTTTGGGTATATTCTACATATGGGTATTCTCATTTTTTTAATTCCATTAAAAACAATCTTTATCAATAAATGAACCGACTAACATCAATCCATATACATGCTTTTCTGCAACCTATGCTAAATTTCAATGGGACAAATTTGGGTAAATCGATTTATAGCACACATGATACACACTATTCGATAATATCAATTAGACATCCGTTCGAAATATATATGGAAGCTATGTCTGCATCTGCACTCATTACAAAAAAAACGCAATCAATCTAGTCTCAATTGAATGCGTTGAGCAAAATTTCGTGTCAATCGGAAGAGTTTGGTGCACCATTTACCTAAAATCGGACGAAAATATATATGTGGCATATATATCTAAATCTGCATTTTCAGGAAAATTAACACACATTCTAATGTCAAATTTCGTGCAAATCGAACGGTATATAGGAACTTTTGCACACCATTTACCTTAAATCGGAAGAAAATATATATTGAAGCTATATCTAAATCTTAACCAATTTTCACGAAATTTAACACACATCATTCTAGACTTAATTCAGTACGCTATACAAATTTCGTGCAAATCGAAAGAAATGTACTGGCATTGGTACACCTTTTACACAAAATCGGACGAGAATATGTATGTGAGCTATATCCAAATCCGAATGATATTTAGGGACTTTAGTGCACCATTTACCTTAAATAGGACGAAAATATATATTGGAGCTATATCTAAATCTGAACCGATTTTCACGAAACTTAGCACACATCATTCTAGGCTTAATTCAGTACGCTGTGCCAAATTTCGTGCAAATCGAAAGATATTTAGGGACTTTGGTACACCCTTTACCTTAAATCGGACGAAAATATATATGGGAGCTATATCTAAATCCGAACCGATTACCACGAAACCTAGCACACATCATTCTAGGCTCAATTCAGAACGCTGTGCCAAATTTCATGCAAATCGAAGGATATATAGGGATTTTGGTACACCAGTTACCTTAAATCGGACGAAAATATATATGGGAGCTATATCTAAATCTGGACAGATTTTCTCCAATTTCAATAGGGTTCGTCTTTGGGCCAAATAAGTGACCTGTGCCAAATTTCATCCAATTCGGATCATAAATGCGACCTGCACTTTGTTTACAATTTAACATGGACAGACAGACAGACGTACGGACATGCGTAAATCGACTCAGAAAGTGATTCTATGCATATTCTCAAAAAGAACCATGGTTTTATCTCGATTATTTTTGCCTGTTTCAAACATATGCACAAAGACATAATACCCTGTATCACAGTGTGGTGAAGGGTATAAAAATATCGTCGTCGATTCCTTCAAATGAAAAGTCCCACTTTACTGTAATTTATATTTCCTTCAATATTTCCGTTAAGATGTTAACAGAATTGGCTGACATTTCCTTCCACCGCCACTGGAGGTGATCATCATTAAAAGTATTAAAAAAGAGTCTTAAAAGTTCAAATGCAATGAATGACAGGAGCTTTAAGCACCATCATCCATCCAATTATCGTTCGGTAGTCATGACTCGGGAGTTAAGAACTTTTGTGAGCAACTGAGAAAAGCTACGGCTTTTGCCATCAATGAAACGGCGACCATAACAAAAAAATATAACAACAAAAACTTCATAACCTTGGTCTCGCTAAGAACTCGCCAATTTAACACCCATCCATATAGCGAGTCAGCCAACCAGCCTGCCAACTAACCCAGCAGCCAATGTCATTATTGCTTTTGGCAAACTTAATTGCCAAAGTTTTTTTCTCGCTAGCGTGTAAATGTATGAGTCGTAACTGAGTGAGTGTGTGTATGGGTGGGGAGATATTAGCCGTATAAAACTGGCGAGCCAGAACATCAATGGTTTTTGGTCAAACATCGGGCGGTGACAAATGAAAATAAGTTACCACAATTATTATTGGTCGAATATTTAAAAGTTTTTAGTGTTACATGACGCCGGCCCAGGATGATGACATTTCATGTTGTGTGTGTGGTGGTGTTTTGTCCTCCTGTCATTTTGTTGCGGAATTTTCATGTAAAGTTTTTGATGTTGGAAATGCTGGGGAAGAATGGTGGAGGTGTAGAGCGGTAACATGACCATTGCTGAAAGTTGTTAATACTGCTCGTTATTATGTTAGCCATTGCAGGATGGTGGCGGGTGGCATCGAACGAAACATTAAATTGGCTAATAGCGACAATTAGCGACAAATGATAGTTGACAGTGTTGTTTAACGAAAAAAAAATACAGAAAATAAAATCCGTACTCATCAAAGTTTGAAAGTTCGGGTTGCTGTTTTTGTTGCTTCATTTTTCTGTGGATCTTATTTTTGCAATATATAAGTGTTATTTAGTTTTTAGAGTTACACTGTAAGAAAATGGTGTGTTAAATTCGCCACACCTCGAAATATTCAACGGAGATCTCATGTAGTACTTATATTTTGGATGAGACAAAATTTTTGTCGAAGTTTAACCATCCCAAATTTGAAAAAAATCCTATTACTTTATTTCTAATTTCCCTAACATTCTGCCCAGAATCACATCGTCCAAGCATTACATTATCTGCTCTCTATCAAGTATAAAAATTATTAAAAATATCTTTTAAGTGTATTCTCTCCCACTCACTGCTCCGTCATACACCACATTCCACCAACATTCACACACACACACACATAGATTTTTATTAGAACTCTTAAGCAGACACATAATGACAACTGAAATTATGCGTGACAGCTGTCAAATGTCAAATGACGTAGCGAGAGCGAGCAATCACAATTTATTGTCAACAGGATATTTGTAACACGCCCCATCACTTTTCCTGTGTACCCCGTAACATCCCGTTCATCGTTCACTGTCTCGAACACTGGCAATAAATGTTGTTGAAGTCATTTTGTTGTTGAAGTTGTAGATTTTAATCATGGACAAATATTGTGTTAATATTTCGACATTTCCTAAATGCCAATGTGAAATGTTAATAAAAGTTTTTATTTTAGGGGAAAATTATGAAAATCTTAATGTAGTGAGAAGTAGTAAAAGTTATATGTTCTAGGGAGTTATATACGATGGGAATGATATGATATAACGGGAATATAAATATTTACATTTGGTTTTATAACTCCACGGAATTAGTAGTAATTAATGACATATGTATTAGAGGGTCAATAGAGGTATAAAGGAAGTTATTATACCCTTCACCACACTGTTGTACAGGGTATTATGTCTTTGTGCATATGTTTGTAACAGGCAAAACGAAACGATATAGACACATGGTTCCTTTTGAGAATATGCTGCAGTCTGTGTGTCCATGTTAAACTGTACACAAAGTACAGGTCGCATTTATGGTCCGAATTGGATAAAATTTGACATAGGTCACTTATTTGGCCCAAGGACGAACCCTATTGATATTGGGATAAATTTTCGTCCGATTTAAGGTAAATGGTGTAACAAAGTACCTATATATCTTTCGATTTGCACGAAATTTGGCGCAGCGTAATGAATTACGTCTAGAATAAAGTGTGTTAAATTTAAATCTTAAAATCGGTTCAGTTTTAGATATAGCTCCCATATATATTTTCGTCCAATTTAAGGTAAATTGTGTACCTAATTACCTATATATCTTTCGATTTGCACGAAAGTTAGCATAGCGTACTGAAATAAGTCTACAATGATTTGAGTTAAGTTTTCTGAAAATTGGTTCCGATTTAGATATAGCTCCCATATATATTTTCGTCCGATTTAAGGTAAATGGTGTACAAAGTCCCTATTTCTCTTTCGATTTGCACGAAATTTAGCATAGCGTACTGAAATAAGTCTACAATGATTTGAGTAAAGTTTTCTGAAAATTGGTTCAGATTTAGATATCGCTCCCATACATATTTTCGTCCGATTTAAGGTAAATGGTGTACCATAGTCCCTATTTCTCTTTCGATTTGCACGAAATTTTGCACATCGTAATGAATTACGTCAAGAATAATGTGTGTTAACTTTTATGAAAATCGGTTCAGATGTAGATACAGCTCCCATATATATTTTCGTCCGATTTAATGAAAATGGAGTACCAAAGTCTCTATATATCTTTCGATTTGCACGAAATTTGGCACAGCGTAATAAATTACGTCTAGAACAGATTTAATGTTAGGATTCATCTGTTGAATATACCCAAAGTGGTGAAGGTTTTCATATAGTCGGCCCCGTCCGACTTTACTACATTCCTTACTGATTTTTAATATATTTTCAAAGGACATAACTTTAAGCGTGGAATATATAAAATATATTCTTAAAGGACAAAACTGGACAACGGGGGTATAACTATGGATTTTATATGCTCCACCATAAGGTGGATTGTTTATTAAAAATTCCGTTTGCAAAACCTCGTAATATTCGTCGTATGCCCCACATATTCATTCTTGGAAAGAATACAATTGAGGCCCTGCAATTACATCTAGGACTTTTTGTATTAAAAAATGCATACGGTTCACGCCTATGTGTAGCCCTCATATAGTGGTTCCTCAAAATATATGGTATTGTGGGCACGTATTTCGGCCCGGCCGAACTTTGGATACCCTCCACCATAGGTGTACTGACAGATACTTGAAATGAAAATATAGGGAACATACCAAAAAGTGAACCTATACCGATAATTCTACCAACCGGTTTATGTAAACCATTGTGTACACCAAATACAAATTTCAGCAATTTTTAATGAAAACCCCAAAGCGTGGACTGATACTAATAACGCATAGTAGAATATACAATCCTCAAACCTCTGCAATTTAGATTACATACTTTAGGAATTAGCGAATATTTAGGGTTATAGTTATATGAGGCAGATTTGTTACCATATGCGACTACGAAATACCAAATTACAGCGAATTCGGTTGAAAAACGCGCCCAATATAGAAAATAGAAAAAATACCGAAAATAGAAGGTGTCTTATACGGGGGCTACCCGAAAAATGGGTCTATATTTATAATTTTTAGTGAAGAAATTTGGTACCCAATAAGAACACATTGTACCAAATTTCAGTGAATTCGGTTGAAAAGCGTGCTCAAGAACCCCAAAATAGGGAAAGTAGGGCGGTACTCTTATATAGGGGGATCGATATAGCCCATCTTCGAACTTGACCTGCCTGCAGACAAAAGACGACTCTATGTAAAATTTTGGCGATCTATCCCAATTCCTTCAGATTCCTTCAGACGGACGGACGGACATGGCTAGATAGTCTTAGAATTTTACCCTGTCGGAAATGAATATTTCGATGAGTTACTAACGGAATGACAAAATTAATATACTCTCCATACTATGTTGGAGGGTATAAAAATTGGGTTCTCAGTTGGTGTCAAATCCTCCTACTAAAAAATTATCAGTATTTGCCTACGTTTTGGAAGAGAAGCCTGCAAATAACGGCATACTAAATTTTTGGTATTTTGAGGGTTTCGGCATGTTCAAGGTTCTACCAAAAATTTCCCAAACTGAGAGTCTGTACTTAGATATATAGCTTTCTCTTATGTTTTTTTTTGTAGCCCTGAAGGCCACTAATATGGCTGAAACATCACGAAATTATTATATTAAATTACAATCGGTCAAAATAAAGCAAGTCAAATGGACTCAGACCTTCATAAGAAACATTATAAAATCTCCAATCAAGAGCAGTTGTTGACCTTTAAATTGATACAAATTATATTGATGTGCGTATCCGAATTCGAGAGTTATAATTAAACTTTACAGGAGTCTTATATTGTTTAGTATTACCATTACCACACTTGAGAGCGGAAATGTAGTTCTGATGGCTAGGAGAATTTGCATGAGGTTCAGATTTTGGTTAAGAACGATGCCTATAATTTTCGATGATGATCAGATGATATTTTGGGGTTGAAAAATACCGAAAACTTAGCTATTGTCTGGTTTCTAGTCGCTCTAAACGCCACAATTATAAGCCGAATATCATGAATCGTGTGTGCTAAAAATGTTCGATGTACCAGGTCAATGTTTTGACAATTTTTTCGGAATTTTTCTGTCGCAGGGTGTCATATTGGCATTCATAGGTTGTATAAACCAAGTGGCTGTATTTACTTGTCCAGGTTATGGCAGGGCAAAAACATATTTGCAGAACATTTTCAAAATGGGTAAGTGTTTTGAAATATGCCGCATATAAATGGGCTGTCTAGACCACATTTTCCAACCGAAGTGTATGTTAATTGGCACTCGGAGCTGTTGGAGAATATTTACAGACATTTTGGATTAGATATTTTGAATTTTTGCAGGTTTTGACTAGCTCTCTTGTTTGCGGACAATTTTAGTGTAATAGATCTATGTTAAATATAAAGAAACCGTTCCTTTTCGATTTTAGCCGCATTTTTTCAGCAAAGTGACTGTAATTTGGAATTCCTAGTCCAAGATTTGACATTGATCGAAATCAAGGACATTTTCGGGTTCTTGAAGTGCAAAAATCAATTTCGAAGAAAACCGCACTAATTTCGGTATTTTAAAGGTTCTAAGCGCAATTTCCTACCGAAGTGGCTGTAATTTGACATTCCAGGTTGTTGGAGGGTAGAAAACATATATTCAAAAAATGTCCGACGTGGGTCTTGGTTTGGCAGCGGTACAGGCTTTTAAACAACACTTTTCTAGTGAAGTGGCTATAATTAGAGATTTTTGGGGTCTGCAGGTGTTTAACATAGCTCCCGTTTTTCGACATTTTAAAGGTTTTAGCCAAATTTCCAGACTGGGAAAGACTACAATGGGGCATACCAGGTTATTGGAGGGTACAAAAACATATTTGCATAAAATTATCGATTTATGGGTCATGTTTCCACATAACGCAATTTAGAAAAGAATAGCATTTTGGATATGTGCCCAATGTGTCCAATAAAAGTATCCAGCCTCATTTTCTGTAATTTAAATATTTTAGCCACATATTTCTAGTGAAGTGGATATAATTTGGCATTCCTGGTTCTTGGAGTAAACCACCATTGCAGAAAATTTTCGAGGATGACTTCTATAGATGCCGCTTCATTTTTCGAGGATTTTTACATACCTCCCACTTAAAAGTCTTCGTCGTTTCTCGATATTTTGAAAGGTTTCAGCGATTATTAACCGTTATTAGGCATTTCAGGTTAAAATTTTTTTTGAAGGATACAAAAACATCAGTGCAGAAAATTATCGATATGGGGCCCACGTTTAGACGTAGCGCGAATAAGAAAAGAATAGCAGTTTTGATATGGCTGTAGTTTTTGGCAGGTTTACAATAAAAGTGTCCCGCCTCATTTTCTGTAATTTAAGGATTTTAGCCGTATTTTTCTACAGAAGTGGGTATAATTTGGCATTCCTGATTTTTAAAGGTTGACCGTCATTTTTGCAGACAATTTTGGAAGATTGTGACATAGCCCCTATATAAAGATGACGCTCCATTTTTGAGGGTTCGTGAATTTTTATATACATCCCATTTAAAGATGTTTCTCGATATTTTAAAAAGCTTTTTAGTCATATTTCGTCACCGTTATTTGTCATTTCAGTTTTAACCAGTGAGTCAGATACCATTTGACCCGCTAGATATTGACCGATCTTTATCAAAACAGGCATGCTTATTCTTTGGTCCGATCCCCTTCTTCATGCAAAAATTCGCAGTGTTTGAGCCATAATTTCGGCCTGGAGCGACCAGGAAATCAGACAAAAATAAAGTATTTGGTCCATTTCATCCCCTATATATTAACCGATCTTTTCCAAAAACATTGGCCAGAACCCAATCTACATGCAAAATTTCGTGAAGATTGGCCCATAACTGTGGCCTGTATCGTGTTTACAAATTATAATGGACAGACGGACGGACACACATGTCTAGATCGACTCAGCTAGTCGAGATATGACGATCGCTATACTTAAAGGTGGGTCTAGGACCAATATTTCGCGGCGTTACAAACTTTTGGGGCTGCACAAAGCTATAATACCCTGACAACATAGTTGTGTAGAGTATAAAAACCATTTTTATAGAAATTGTATATGAGTCCGTCTACCTTAAAAGGTTGTTGCCGAATATCGCCACCAACGTGGCTTAAATTTAACTGTCTGGAGGAAATTCTAAGCAGAAATTTTTCGATATAGGTATGTTTTGTCATATCTCTCAAGTTGTAGTAATTTAACATTTCAGAGTCCTGGTGAATACAAAAACCTTCCCTGAAATAGTCAATGTTATTAAGTAGCCTCAATACAAGGGTTAGGCTTAATTTTCGGTATGATAAAGTTCCTAGACCAGTTTTCCAATCTGATCGCCTGCAATTTGGTATTTAACTTTCCCAGGGTATAAACAACCTACTAGCAGACAATTTAAAATAAGAAATTCCCCTATAAACGTCCCTACCGATGCAAAGTTTCCGCTTAATACTCTGTATGATAAGATTCCTCGCCTAGTATTGCATCAATTTGGTACTTCAATTTTTACGAGCACAAATGACTTACTAGAAGACAATTGACAAAAGCATAGCTTCTCTATAAAGGTCCTAACCGATTTGAAAAATATTTGAAGGGTATACAAATTTCGGCCCGCGGATCTTTTTTATGTTTTATTTATTCTACATATATTTTTAACGGACCGATAGAGTTTTATGGCTGTATTTTTTTCATTTATACATTTAAAGATCCAATAGAGCTAAACAGTTGTATTTTTTTTATTTTCTTCCATTACTGATTCAATTTTTCTGAAGCGATTTATTTAATTGATTTTCAATCGATTTGATACACATGTTTGCAATATTTTTTTTTATTACCCAAAGTGCGGTTAACAATATCCGCTCTTAATAATATCTATCAGTGTTTTTAATCTGATTTTAAGGACCTTCAATTACCGCATAAAACCATATCGGAAAAAAATTCTCATATGTTTGAATTTTTATTATTATTTATTTCTTGGCTTTGGCATGGCAAAAAAGAAAAAAAAAACAATTAAGAAGCCAACCTACGTTTAATGACTGGAAAATTAAAAAGGTTTTATATGATTTTCCTGTGTATGCTTCGTTATTGTTTTAATTTCACTTTATTGTTGTAGTGTTGTTTTTTTTTGACGGCGAGGTTGCAAATCTCTGTACTCCCCGTAAAACGAAAACAACAACTACAACACCAATATGCATTGTTTGTAATAAAAATCAACAATTTCAAGCGGAAAAGCGCATTATATTTTGTAAGGTCTTGATACGCTGAGTTTCATCCTTGCTATGAATGCTACCAATAGACATAATCGCACACACACATACACACATGTTTACATACATCAGCAATGCATACATATGTATATACCATTATGAATTGCTACCATCTACTTGCGTTGCTGCATATGTTCAGAAACAATTTTGAAAGGATATTCAGACATCAACAATAAGAACAACAACAATTTATATTTTCATAAATATAGGTATGAGTGTGTGTGTGAGAGTTTGAGCGAACAATGCAAAAATCGTATATCAAGTGTAGTAGTAGTGGTGGTGGTGGTATCTGCAAAACAATATAAATTATATTTTTACGATTGAATAGCTTAAGCAGTTGCACATCGCTTCCATAAAATTGCCCCCATTCTTTGTAATAAATAACAACAACAAATAACAACAGTGAGGGAAAGAAGCACACATTCACATAACTCAGCGTGACTCAAAAATAACACTGCGAACTATAGAAATATTAAAATTATACATCAAATCATACAAATGGATTCACATACATTCAGTCAGTCAGTCAGCCAGTCCTTCTTGACGACAACCGTATATGGCCGTACTAAGCAAATATTAACTACGTTGCAATATGACTCGACGAAAGGGTGCACAATAAAAATGTACACTTATTTATATTTTACAGTGGGTCACATAAAAAAATAACCAGTAATAAAGTCGGACTAGGCCGACTATATTCACCTTTACCCTTCACCAATTTGGGCATATTCCTCATATGTATCCTAACAGACGTCGCCTTTTCGAAGTAACATTGATGTGAAATTAACGAACTTAAATATGTGATCTTTATCTATACGCAAACCGACTAACACCAATCCCTACACATGTCATTCTGCAACCTATGCTAAATTTTGTAAACAGATTTAAAGCAAACTTTACACACGCTATTTGGTATACTATTTGGTATGCTTCACTGTAATATCAATCAGGCACCCATTGATTATTTGGTGTACAATCAACATGAATTGGTCGAAATTATATCTGGAAGCTATACTATATCTAAATCGGAACCGATTTCAATTAAACTTGCTAGAGATTAATTTATATTAATTTCAGTACGTAGAGTCAATCGGCCTAGCTATGGGTCTTTAGTGCACCAATTACTTAAAATCGGACGAAAGTATATATAGGAGCTATATGTAAATCTGAACCGATTTCAAGAAAACTTGACACAAAAATCGAAAGATATATAGGGACTTTGGTGCACCATTTACATATATAGGTGCTATATTTAAATCTGAACCGATTTTGAAGAAACATAACGCACGTCATTCTGTACCTAATTCAGTACCATATGTCAAATTTCGTGCAAATCGAAAGATTTATAGGGGTTTTGGTGTCCCATTCACCTTAAATCGGACGAAAATATATATGGGAGCTATATCTAAATCTGACCCGATTTTTTCGAAACTTAACATACATCATTCTAGACTAGATACCATGCAAAATTTCGTGCAAATCGAAAGATATATAGGGACTTTGGTGCACCATTTGCATCGGTCAAAACTATATATTGGAGCTAAATCTAAATCTTCAATTTCAATAGGGTTCGTCCTTGGGCCAAATAAGTGACTTGTGCCAAATTTCATCCAAATCGGATCATAAATGCGAGCTGTACTTTGTTTACAATTTAACATCTACAGGCGGACGGACGGGTATGCATAAATCCACTCAGAAAGTAATTCTATGCATATATCGTTTCCTTTTGCCTGTTACAAACTTATGTACAAAGTCATAATACCCTGTAAGGAAGTGTGGTGAAGGGTATGAAAATGCGGGTATGTTAGGCTGAGTCGAACTTTTTATACCCTTCACCACACTGTGGTACAGGGTATTATGTCTTTGTGCGTATGTTTGTAACAGGCAAAAGGAAACGAGATAGACACATGGTTCTTTTTGAGAATATGCATAGAATCACTTTCTGAGTCGATTTATGCATGTCCGTCCGTCCGTCCGTCCGTCCGTCTGTAGATGTTAAATTGTAAACAAAGTACAGGTCGCATTTATGATCCGATTTGGATGAAATTTGGCACAAGTCTCTTATTTGGCCCAAGGACGAACCCTATTGAAATTGGGAAAAATCGGTTCAGATTTAGATATAGCTCCCATATATATATTTAACCGATTTAATGTAAACGGTCCCTATATATCTTTCGATTTGCACGAAATTTGGCATAGCGTAATGAATTAGGTCTAGAATGATGTGCGTAAAATTTCATAAAAATCGGTTCAGATTTAGATATATCTCCCATATATATTTTCGTCCGATTTAAAGTAAATGGGACACCAAAGTCCCTCTATATCTTTCGATTTGCATGAAATTTGGCATAGAGCACTAAATTAGGTGCAGAACGATGGGTGCCAAGTTTCGAGAAAATCGGTTCAGATTTAGATATAGCTCCCATATGTAGTTTCGTCCGATTTAAGGTAAATGGTACACCAAAGTCCCTATATATCATTCCATTTGCACGAAATTTTGCATAGAGTACTGAATTAGGTCCAGAATGATGTATGACAAGTTTCGAGAAAATCGGTTCAGATTTAGATATAGCTCCAATATATAGTTTCGTCCGATTTAAGGTAAATGGTACACCAAAGTCCCTATATATCATTCGATTTGCACGAAATTTGGCATAGAGTACTGAATTAGGACCAGAATGATGTGTGCCAAGTTTCGAGAAAATCGGTTCAGATTTAGATATAGCTCCCATATATAGTTTTTTTTCGATTCTATGTAAATGGTGCACCAAAGTTCCTATATACCTTTCGATTTGCATGAAATTTTGCACAGCGTACTGAATTAGGTCCACAATGATGTGTGCCAAGTTTCGAGAAAATAGGTTCAGATTTAGATATAACTCCCATATATAGTTTCGTCCGATTTCATGTAAATGGTGCACCAAAGTCCCCATATATCTTTCGATCTGCACGAAATTTTGCATAGTGTACAGAATTAAGTCTGGAATGATGTGTGTTAAGTTTCGTGAAAATCGGTTCAGATTTAGATATAGCTCCCATATATAGTTTCGTCCGATTTCATGTAAATGGTACACCAAAGTCCACATATATCTTTCGATTTGCACGTAATTTGGCATAGCGTAAAAAGTTTTTATGTTGCACAGCGTACTGAATTTAAGTCAGAATGATGTGTGTCAAGTTTCGTGCAAATCGGTTGAGATTTAGATATAGCTACACTTTATATTACAGATTGATTTTAAGTAATTGACGCACCAAGTAACCATTATATGGCTGATAGGAACAAACCGTACTGAAATTAGTATAACTTAATCCGTGACAAGATTCCTTGAAATATATAGATATATTCGTCCGATTTTAAGTAAATTCTGCATCAAATTCCTCATGTTTGTCAGATTGACATCAAATGTTGCACAACGTATACAATTGAGCATAGAATTACGTAGTTGCGTTTTCTAGAAGTACAGACATAGCCCAACGTAGGTCATCCGTATTTGTTTGAAGTCGATTTACATACTTTTGTCCCATTGTAACAAACGAATGACATGTTTATGGATAAATCTAGTTCGTTTCACATTTATATAAATATCACATATTTTATTTCATACAATTTCATGATAATAGCCCTGTTTAATATACCCATAGTGGTGAAGGGTATCGTATAGTCGGCCCCGCCCGACTTTACTACTTTCCTTACTGGTATACGCTTCCAATGTCGTGTTAATTCAAAAATATTATTGAATATCGGGACCTTTATATGGAGGCAATATCATTGTAGATTGTATACTGGAGGTTGTAAATACTGTGAGAATATTAAATACCAAATTACAGACACTAAGTCTAGTAAGACATCAAAAATGCGCCGGGACCTTTGTATGTATTTAAAATAATTTACATATATTGAAAATTTTGTCAGAATATGAACCTACATCAAGAATTAAATGAACCGGATCTTTATACTGGGGCTATATATAGCCATAAATCTATATAAAAATAGTTTTGCAAAAATATGTGTCACCCCTTTGCAGAAATTCCAAAAATTCCAAAAATTCTGGAATTCTGAATTACAGCTCCTCTTAACCTCCAAGAACCTCGAATCCTTTAAATTACCTGAAAATGGTGCGGAATTTTTATATAGAGTCTTTGTCAAAACATGTACCTATATTGACCATTTCTTACACAGAAATTTGTTATATTCCGAAGACCTGGAATACCAAATTTTAGCTACTTTGGTGGGGGAAATTCGGCTAAATTTTTCAAAATAAAGAAAATAGGCTGTTAATTTTCTGCATATGTCAAATTACCGAAAGAGGTCGGAATCGTTTTATTTGATATATACCAAAATATACCCCAGTTGCAATATTCAACCAATAAGAAATTTCAAAAGTCGGACGGGGTTGACTATATGATACCCTTCACCACTTTGGATACATACAAAATATGCTAATATACACAATATTTTGTAGATAGAACAGACATATAATCTTGAGAGGAACTTTGAAATGGAACCAGGCAAAATTTACATAGATATTTGAACTAATTAAAAACCATACACATACCATACTAAAATCTATGAATAATTCCATATCAATCGGGGTGACTTCGATTCTTTTGTGTACCATTTGATACCAATATTTTATGTCCCCCACCGAACTAAAATTCGTCTAAGACCTTTAAAATACCTAAAATCGGCCTTTAGCATTAAAAATGGAAACATACTTAAAAAATATTTAGGAATGTGAGGAAGTCTTTACCTTATAGTGTAATTTAAAATTATACCCGTTGTACCTATCTGCAACCCTCTATAATTCTGATCGGTTCCTAATTCAGTTAATTAAGTAAAATGTGAGGATTTATGGGTCAGACGTATCCGATACCTGCAGTTTGTCCAAGA
>NW_026888409.1:0-9695 GCF_032173495.1 Musca vetustissima
GGTTATATTATCAGCAATAACTGTTAAGTTTATGAACGATAGAAAATTCTGGACAGATAACATATTAAGGCGTCGATGATGCTATGACCATTATAATCGCATCTCCCACTGATTGGCACTATGTTCTGGAACTCAATGTTTTGTATAATCTTATTTATGAGTTTTAAATAGGATTTTTTATGATTATCTTAAATTTACTAATAAATTTCAAAAAGAAGCACGATGTTTGGGTACCACACCAATTAACAGAAAATATAGGATGGATTTAATTTCCATCTGCGAAGCCTTGAGATGGACCCATTTCTCAAATGGATGGGGACTGCATATGAGAAATGGATCACAGCGGTGAAGTACCTCAAACGGTGGCCAAACCAGGACTGCGAGGGTATTATTTATTATGAGTTGCTTCCATATGGCCAAACGCTCCAAATCTCTACTCTACATCTCTACTGTCAACATCTGGGCCTTTTGAAGATAGCTATTAACCAAAAACGACTATAATTGGCCAACGGGAGAGGTGCCGTGTTCTACCAGGACAATGCTAGGCCACACACATCTACAGTGACTCGCCAGAAACTTCGGGAACTTGGTTGGGAAGTTTTAATACATCCACTATACAGCCCGGACTTGGCACAAAGCGATTATAATTTTTTCTTGAATTGCAAAATTCCTTTCATGATAAAAAATTGGTATCTAGGGAGGGAGGATTGTGGAAATCGACTACTAGATTTTTTTTTCAAATAGAGAGAAGGACTTCTGTGAGAGGAGAATTATGAAGATACCTTTAAAATGGCAACAAATCATACAACAAATGGATTTCTTTTTTTTAATATGAATCGAAATTATATTTATAAGAGCAAACGTGCTTCTATTGACGAAAATGCGATGGAAAAAACAATTTGTGATGCTGTGTAGCCTTGAGGCGTCAACGCCCGCCACTAGAAATAATAGCCTTAAAAATCAAACATTGAGTCGTATATTAAAACAAAGTAGAACCTTTAGAGGATCTGAATTCCTACCAGACTGATAGCAATGATAATTACCAGGCTATGCCTATGCGTGCCGAATGTGCCCCATCAAATGTCATTTTTTTTTTGTAATGAGGACAATAACCAGCTATACATTTTTATATCTGTTGAAAAAGTACTGATATATAGAGCTCTACAAAATTGCCGAATGTGTTCCAGTCTCCCTATTAAGTTTAATAAAAATCGGATCACATCTTCTTCGATATTTTCATCCTTACTTGCTATGTTGGGTCATTTGCAATCAGATTACCAAAGATAAAAGTATGAAAACATCCTTAAATGATATTGAAATTGAAATAACTTAATTTCAATAAGAGAAACAGATTGGAAGCTTAGGGTGCCAAAATGTGGTACCCATACTCCATCCCAAAAATAGCAGTACTGGTCACAAATATAGTCATTTAGAAAATGTTTTGATTTTTGCTAATTTGTTGTGTTTGCTTCTTTGACTCTTGTTGTTGTTTTTGCAGCAAAGTTGTGTTTAAATCAAAACACACATTTTTGGCGTTTTGTTTGGTTGGTCGGTCGATTGGACGGTTGGTGGCGGTGATGAAGTTGCGTGTGTGGCATTTTGTCTGAAAACTTAGAAATTTATGCTCGTTTGTTATGTAGCAAGAAGCAAGCACACAAAAATATATCAGAGAACACGAAGTATGCTAAGTAGAATCAAATTAAGCCCCACAAAGTATCAGCAACATGCTCCTAATATGTGTGTAGAACATTCATATTGCGATTTCATCGTGTTGTGTGAGTTTCATTTTTATTGAAAACAAATGTGATTTATATTCAAATACTATTTTGAAATAATTCAAAGAATTCTAATTTTAATCGAATATTCTAATGGTTTTTAGCTATGATGACTACAATATCATCATTATTAGCAAGCAATTGTTGTTTTGTTTTCGTTGGGAATTCGATATTCACTTGTATGGAAGAAGAAATAAAATTAAAACGAACGCACTCGTACATACATACGAGTATGAATGCGTATGAATATAATTTTATATTGTTTTTAATGTATGACGCATTTAGTGGATGATTTTATTGGAATTCCTTTAGATCGATTGATTGTGTATAGGATATTAAATTGTAAGAATACATTTTTGAATCGCTACTTTATTCTCAGTAGTGCAACGAAAAGGAATGTTGAGCTCCAAATATAAAAATAAAATAAGTATATAATACCTAAATTTCGGGGTAGGCCTCCTATTATTCATTATTTCCGTTTCTCAGCCAAGTTTTCATTTTCTTAGCACAAATGTACATTAACATAGGGTGATATTGTCAAATCGATTTTATGTATTTCGTAGTTAAAAGAAGACATTTTCACTGATTTTATCTCGGTTTGCAGTTATTCCAAGTTATATCGGTTATCGACCCCTTTTGTGTTCCATTCGTACTTAATATCTGGAATCGTAAACTATTTATCACTCCTGAGAGCCATTTTGTTGCTTAATGTAATAAGAGTATCGGAATGCATACTCTCTATAATATATACCTCGATTTACCTTGAAAATAGTTGTTTTATGAGCATTATTTAGATGTTTTTTTTTTCATTACATTTCATTCAAAAAATCTAATCAAAAAAGTTCTAGAATTTTACATGTTAATCAAATCATTTGTTAGATAGCACCTCAATTTTCCGAAAACACAAAATTTTCTTTTGAGATTATAACAAGGTGATAAAATCCACATCGCAGTATCTAATTAATCAGATATCAAGTGTTCACAATTATGAAATATACCATCGTCTTCAACAACACCACCCTGGAGAACAAAGTATTTTCTCACATTGCCTGTCGTTTGCATTTCCTTCAATTTTTCCCATCACAAATTACATAACACTTGACGATGTGTTGACGTTACAGCTGAAATTGAAATGTAATTCAATTTAAACATAATTCAAATAAAAAAAGAAAAATAATTATGTTATGCAATATCAAATGCTGTCTTTTTAACTTTGGCCCATAGACAGTGGTCGAAAATTTAAAATTAAAAACAAATTTAAAATATCAAACTTCACTTTACACAGGATTTTTGAAAGATCAAACCAATGCATAAATCGACCCGTCCGTCCGTCCGCGATTATCATCTTTTTCTTGTATTGTAAAATTTCTTTAATGATAAAAAATTGGTATCTAGGGAGGATTGTGAAAATCGACTACTAGAGTTTTTTGAAAATAGAGAGCAGGCCTTCTATGAGAGAGGCATTATGATGTTACCTATAAAATTGGAACAAATCATACAACCAGTGTTGCCAATTTAGCACTTTTAGTGGCAGATTTATCACTTTTAAATCTCGTTTAGCACCAAAAAAGTGATTTAGCGCCTAGCACTTTTTTAGCATTTTTTTATTTATTTTTTTTTCAATTTTCCAGGGCTATTGACTTCATCTCATAAAATTTGGCGTCCTTCGATTTAACGCAATGAGCTGATTTTCTAACATTAAAAAAAGTGTCAAGTAAACAACTAGTAAATCTCGGCCGGATCGAACTTTATTCTATCGTGTGTATTCAAAAGTTCTTATAAAATGGTCAGGATTTTCTTATGGTCAAAGTAGGTAGATTGTTTAATTGAGTATAAAGGCAAATTGAGTAAATTATAGACACTCAAGTTGGAAACCTAGACTAGGAAATTAAGCCGGGTTTATATGGCAGCGATGTAAAAATCATGATCCTATTTTGGAAAGTTATTTATTCACCTGGAATCCGGAAAGCCAAATTATTTCCACTTCAGAATACCGAAAATTAGACGTTCCCGCATTATATGGGGGTTGTGCCAAAAATAAATTTGTTGTAAAATATTAATTTTTAAATTACAGAAACCTCGATGAGAAAAATGTACTAAAAGTTGCACCATAGAATACCATTTATATGGCTAATATGTTCAAACATAGACCTATATATACAATTTGCTGCACAAATATGGTTAAGCTTACAAATTAGGTTGAAATCATACCCAAAAGCTTCAAAATCGAAAATTAGGAGATAGCATTATAAAGGGCTTCCACAAAAAGAATCTATATATCACATATTCAATATCAAAAATCCTACGAGTAGTAGCAATGCATGTGCAAAAATCTCCCTTCAATATTGCGAGCTCGATCGTTATATATACAGACATACATGGCTAAATCGACAGAGGATTGTATTCAGTTTAAGAATTCTGGCCCTCGAGGTATTGCAAACAAATTTAATATACACTCTGCACTTTCTACCATTTTTTCAAACAAAATCTAGCACTTTCTCTCAACAAAGTTTTGGCAACACTGCATACAACAAAACGGTGCATTCCTAAATCGACCATATGCTTTTCATAAAATGCTGCATAGGGAAATCTCAAAGTGGCTTTCCTTATGTCCTTGATAGCCTCAGGAACTTCATCATTCACAAGGCACCAAAAAGTTGCAAAGTGTTAATTCACAAGATCCCGTTGGCTAATTGCGGTCAACTATTTGAGGCTACCATAGATGCGACAATTTTGCCAGTTGTAAGAGCCACCGAGGCGGAAATGGGCCGCAAAATTGTCATACATTTCAAGCACCCATTTAGCAAAAGCACGACATTGTTAACGAGTTCGAGTGTTAACAGAAAATTTACTCACTTGTTCTTGACCGAACTTATCCATCAATTTATGTATTATGGTGGCATCCAAAAATATGTAGGTTGTGCGAACTGTGACTACAAAATGATCACCATTTAATAATTTAAGAAATGTAATCCAAATTCAAAGATGGAGATCCACGACTTCTGGCACATACATCACAAAATAATACAAATTTTAATTTGACCCATTTCCATTTGGTAGCTTCCCCCCAAGTGGTCAATTTCTAGTATATTTTTACATTGTTACTCTATTAATATTATTCAGCTCATTGCATCGATAAGTCTTTTTATCAATTTCAAAATATTTTCTTATGATTTCCCTACAAAAACAGAGAATGTAAAAGTAAATAAATAAAATAAATATTCCACATCCTTTTGACATTATTTTGAATGGTATAAATCGAATATTTGTCGGAAATTAAGTAGCCGTTTCAAAATATTTCTAAAATAACAAGCCGATTTTTTGATATATGAAAAATAAAAGCGAAAATTTAGTTTGTAAAAATAAACTTGAACATTATGATAATAAACACAGCGTGTCCAGTATTATATTGGTGTTAAAGTGGTCAATAAAAGAAACAAATAATTTTGTTGATCTATACAGGAAAAACTAATTACCTCCGGCACAATTAGATGTGTATTAATTGGAACGACGCTGGTCATTTAATGTTGATGCTTATTTATGGAATGGAATTGGGGTCTGCTAATAAAAACATTGAAATAATTCAACCTATGAATTTTCACGATAGTTCAATATAAAAATTGTGATTACAAGAAGTACATTGAAATTAATTTGGCGGGGCGGGGCACTCGAACACCCGGGGTTATCTAGTGTTCGGGTCTTTTCTTGCCTCAAATAAAAAGTGTCAACATATTGAAAAATTGGAAATTTGTCAGATGTTATACATAGCTTAACCTGTATAGATTTTAGGCAAACTATGTATTTATGTGGTATATACTTCATAAAAATGATAGCGTATAAATCTTATGTCAACCAAACAGTCGGCATATTTCGGTATATAAAATCTGACATGATTATTTTTTCATGTTCCACTAGCCTTTTTAGTGTTTTTAGAAAAAAGAAAGATAGGCTATTCGGTCTAAAGCCTTTTGATAAACCGTGAATTGATTTCTCGGCTTTCGAATGAAGCTCAACATGGTATGAATTATAAGCGAATACTAGCCCTACTTGGCTATACTGATACTTTTTAATTATTTTATATTAAAATAAGTGACCGGATGATACCCTACACAACTACCACGGAACTATATGGGGATCAATATTCCGTGCCTGGACAATATTTCGCGATATTTGCACCCTCTTGACCGATTAGAGATCAACAGCTACTCTTTCTTACCGTGGCATATTTCAAAATATTTTTTCCGAGGTGAAAATTTACGCCATATTTTTTTCCTTCTATACAGAAAGGCCTTGGTTGATTTGAAACTCTGGAGTTCTTGGCCAAATTCTTTCAAGGTCATCCACTTCTCTAGCATATACTATCATCTTATGGGGTCTATATCCTTCAGGAGTAAATATATTCGCCATAGCTATGGTTCTTTAGTGCAACATTAATATAAAATCGGACAAAAATAATTATATGAGGTGTACACATCATTCTAGACTAAGTTCAGTACGCTATATAGATATCGAGAGATATATAGGGACTTTGGTGCACCATTTACCTAAAATCGGGCGAAACTATATATGGGAGCTATATCTAAATCAGAACCGATTTTCATGAAGCTTAGCACACATCATGGTAGACCTTATTCAATACGCTATGCCAAAATTCGTGCAAATCGAATGATTTTCAGGGACTTTGGAGTACCATTAACCTAAAATGGGGCGAAACTATATATTGGAGCTATATCTAAATCTGAACCGATTTTCACAAAACTTTGCACACATCATTCAAGACTTATTTTAGTAGGCTATGCCAAATTTCGAAAGATATATAGGGACTGTAGTACACCATTTACCTTAAATCGGATATGGGAGCTATATCTAAATCTGAATCGATTTTTTCAATGGGGTTCGTCCTTGGGCCACATAAATGAGCTGTGCCAAATTTCATTCAAATCGGATTATAAATGCGACCTGTACTTTGTTTGCAATTTAACATCAACAGACGGACGGACATGCATAAATCGACTCAGAAAGTGATTCTATGCATATTCTCAAAAGGAACCATGGGTCTATTTCTATACCTTTTGCCTGTTACAAACATATGCACAAAGCCATAATACCCTGTACCACAGTGTGGTGAAGGGTATAAAAAGAGTCATCTTTGTCAGTTTACCAATTATAACGGATAGACAGACAGACGGGTGGACACACATGTCTATATCGACTCAGCTAGTCGATATATGACGGTCCGTATACTA
This sequence comes from Musca vetustissima, assembly GCF_032173495.1. Lineage (NCBI taxonomy): Eukaryota > Metazoa > Arthropoda > Insecta > Diptera > Muscidae > Musca > Musca vetustissima. The sequence goes on from NW_026888409.1 coordinate 7,022, forward strand.
AAAGGTGTGACCAATATTTCGAGTCGTTAAAAATTTTTTGGGCCACACAAAGCTATAATACCCCCACATAGTTGTGTAGGGTATAAAAACCACCTTGAATTCTGAAGTCAATATTTTGAAAAAAATTTAATTTTACAATTCAGGAATTATAAACAGGTGGACTGGTTTCTACCAGGTTCGAAATATCGAAAAAGGTCGGTGTAGCAAAATATATGCCTCCTATTTTATGGTAGAGAGTATACCCGTCTATTGGGCCATATTTTCTTAATATTTCCTTACACATTAAGCTTCGAGGCAACTGCATGAGAATTGCACTTATAATATACTAAAGTTGAAAATATATTGGAAGAGTTGCCGAAACTAACGCAGTTTTTAGTTCTTTTATTATTTTCGATGCCGAATATAAACACCATATCAGCAACATTTCCCGTGAGGCAGACACTTCTATGTATGCCACCACTTTAGATATCGGCGACTACATTGCACATAATTTAACCGCCCCGAAAAAAAAAACAGTTTCTGTTTTATGCAATCTATTATAAACTAAATCGAATCAATAATAAACAAATAAAAATTTATATTTAAAATAATTTACGAAATGCGTTAAAGTGGTCAATGTATTCCAGTTGCCTTCCTCGTAAATCAGTGAGAGAGCACATCGCGCTGTGCGTGAGAGAGAATCGAAAGCGAATGTTTAAAATAAAATACCATCATCCACTTTTAAATTTAATTACATTTTGCAATTTTATGACCGCTAGCCGCTAGCTAGTCTAGTTCCAGTCGAGTCCAATCTAGTTCCAAATAATAATTTCTCCCTTCGAGAACATCAAAACTGGCCAAAGTAATTCATTGATTTTTAATGTTCGAGAAATTTTGAAATTTCCATTGTTTGGTTCGGATTATGATGAAACTCGACATAAATTTCCAACGTCCGACGATGTCCAACTGGGCAATTTAGATGACCACTTGTGGCCTCCGTAATATATGGCCACAGTTCCAGGTGTGATGCAAATTTCATTCGAACATTTCGAACAGCGGCCACTTCAGCAAGAACAAGAATAACAAAACAACCACAGCAGCAATAGCATTTCCTCTGGAATGCAAAAGCCGAAATATAGTTTTCAGATAGTTTGGATAGCATTCTGCATTACCCACCCCACTCACCCCACCGACACGGAACAATTACACCACTGAGACCCGTTTTGCTGACCACTTGAGAATTGGCTGACGATAGAAAACATTTCATTCAAATTCAAAGAATCAAACATTCGTCGTTGTTACATCAATCGGATCGGATCGGATCGGAGGAGGCGAAGACAGAGGCCAAGTCAAATAATCTGATATGACCTTGGATATTTTTCCCTCAAACAAAACAAAACGAAAAAAAAATAAATTAAAGTACAGCAGCAGCATCATCAATGGATGGATGGATGGAGTGAGTTGTTACTTGCAGACAATGTAAATATATGTATGTACGAGTACATACATATGTACTATTTGTTATGCTTCTTTGGCTTCTATGCCAACAACAACTCCGTGATGAGTATTTCCATTTGTTTTTCTTGTTGTTTTGTCGATTGTCGAAATATCGTGGGAGCATCTAAACACTGAAAAGCATTTATCGAAAATCAAACAACAGCAACAACTGCAACAACAATTTAAAGTTTATTTAGATGAGACGATGAGACTATTCGCAATAATATTTGATGCCGATTGCATTGCCAACACCAGCCTCCACGTGGAAGTCTTTTGTGGATGCGGAATGGTGGGGGCTGTTTGATGAGTAATCACTTCATAAGTTCCCAAATTACACACCACAGTTATGTTCGGCTGATATTCTCTTTACATTTGGCGGAATGGTTTCAAAGAGATCTTCGTCAAAATTCCGAATGTGATTAGTATTACGATTGCCGCATGAAAATATGCTTGCACATACATACTTGTACAACATATTGTAATTGAAGTGTTAACAAGCATGTCCGATGGGCGGAAACATGATGAACATGTTACAGCATATTTACACATGTTTGTAATAATTGTTGATGTTTTGGAACAAAAGTTTTAACAAGTTAAATCGTTATTAACTTCGTCAGTATGAAATATTTCACCACTAATAAAATTGTTGTAAATTAGCCAGTCGAAGCTTTGAAGAGGAATTCGTATAATTGTATTGAAATGCAGACGAATTAAGTCAATATAGAATATTGCCAACAATTACTCGAAATTTGCCTAAAGAAATTCTTCAGAAACTCCCGCAGTTGTGGAAGAAAACACGTGGCCTAAAGAGCACAAAGAATGCTATTCTACTATTGAGAAGATAAAAAACTCATCGAAGAAGGAAGGACCAGATTCTAAAAAAATAATTATTTGCACAGAGTACTGACTTATGTCCACATTAATGTATGCGAAGTTTTGTTGAAATCGGTTCAGATTTAGATATGTAAATGGTGCACCACACTGCCAACATTGACCCTATTGGGACAAAATTTTGCACAGAGTACTGAATTAGGTCTGGATTAATATATGCGAAATTTTTTTGAAATCGGTTCAGATATAGATATAGCCTCCATATATAGTTTCGTCCGATTTTATGTAAATAGTACGCCATAGATCCTGTTCTATTTTATTTTTGTACATAATCCTATGAAATTACTCATTAAAATATGATACTAGG
>NW_026888410.1:0-94930 GCF_032173495.1 Musca vetustissima
GGGCCTTAGAAAAATATTCCTTTAATAAATCCACGCCTTGTTGGGCCTTAGAAAAATATTCCTTTAATAAATCCACGCCTTGTTGGGCCTTAGAAAAATATTCCTTTAATAAATCCACGCCTTGTTGGGCCTTAGAAAAATATTCCTTTAATAAATCCACGCCTTGTTGGGCCTTAGAAAAATATTCCTTTAATAAATCCACGCCTTGTTGGGCCTTAGAAAAATATTCCTTTAATAAATCCACGCCTTGTTGGGCCTTAGAAAAATATTCCTTTAATAAATCCACGCCTTGTTGGGCCTTGAAATATTCCTTTAATAAATCCACGCCTTGTTGAGGCCTTGAAATAATCCTTTAATAAATCCACACCTTGTGTAGGGCTTGAAAAAATTCTTTAATAAATCCACGCCTTGTGTAGGGCTTGAAAATATATTCATTTTATAAATCCACGTTTTGTGTAGGGCTTGGAAATATATTCCTTTTATAAATCCACGCCTTATTTAAAATAATCCTGGCATTACTGGTCCTTAAAAATTCCCTTCCCATTCCACCCTCGCTAATTTTAATGATTCGGATCAATTTTTGTTTCCAAAGATTTATTTGACACTTCCGTGTTTCGCGTTGTTTTTTTGTTGCTCTCTGAATCCCACTCCCTCTGGTGGATAATTGTATTGAATGCGATATTTTTTAATTAATTACACCTATACCAAGTACCACGAACCAGCGAACGTCAGCGTTGGGTCGTTTTCATTTATTTTCATCCAATCATAGACGACATTACCTTGAATAATGTTTTCTTTTTTCACGACAGCGATGTATGTGTGTGTTTGTGTGTACTGCATGGCATCCTGCAGTACGTACCTTTTATACATTTACGGATTTTCGCGAAAATTAATCGTTATACACTTGAACCCAAAGATTTATCGCTTTGTAAATTTACACTGTTCTACCCGCCGGTTACCGCCTTGTGCTGATTTTTTGTTTTCGATTTTTTCCGCTGTTGCCAAGAGGATGAGTTCGAGGTTGTTTTTCCTGTTTTGGTTTTCTTTTCGAGCAATCTCGTTATTTATTGTTTATGTATTAATCAATATCAGTCAGTCGAAGTCTCGAAGAATAAATATGGAATAATGAATTAAGGTACAGTGAAAATTAATTTAAAAGTACCCACAAGGGTTAGATTTTCTAAAGAATATTTTTTCAAAGGACCAAACAAGGCGTGGATTTATTAAATAATATTTTTTCAAAGGACCAAATAAGGCGTGGATTTATTAAATAATATTTTTTCAAAGGACCAAATAAGGCGTGGATTTATTAAATAATATTTTTTCAAAGGACCAAATAAGGCGTGGATTTATTAAATAATATTTTTTCAAAGGACCAAATAAGGCGTGGATTTATTAAATAATATTTTTTCAAAGGACCAAATAAGGCGTGGATTTATTAAATAATATTTTTTCAAAGGACCAAATAAGGCGTGGATTTATTAAATAATATTTTTTCAAAGGACCAAATAAGGCGTGGATTTATTAAATAATATTTTTTCAAAGGACCAAATAAGGCGTGGATTTATTAAATAATATTTTTTCAAAGGACCAAATAAGGCGTGGATTTATTAAATAATATTTTTTCAAAGGACCAAATAAGGCGTGGATTTATTAAATAATATTTTTTCAAAGGACCAAATAAGGCGTGGATTTATTAAATAATATTTTTTCAAAGGACCAAATAAGGCGTGGATTTATTAAATAATATTTTTTCAAAGGACCAAATAAGGCGTGGATTTATTAAATAATATTTTTTCAAAGGACCAAATAAGGCGTGGATTTATTAAATAATATTTTTTCAAAGGACCAAATAAGGCGTGGATTTATTAAATAATATTTTTTCAAAGGACCAAATAAGGCGTGGATTTATTAAATAATATTTTTTCAAAGGACCAAATAAGGCGTGGATTTATTAAATAATATTTTTTCAAAGGACCAAATAAGGCGTGGATTTATTAAATAATATTTTTTCAAAGGACCAAATAAGGCGTGGATTTATTAAATAATATTTTTTCAAAGGACCAAATAAGGCGTGGATTTATTAAATAATATTTTTTCAAAGGACCAAATAAGGCGTGGATTTATTAAATAATATTTTTTCAAAGGTCAAAAGGACCCACATTTTTCCTCATTAACCATATAGTCAGTATATCCATGTCCTCACTGTAGCCAAGGACCTTTGTACATATGTTCACATGTGACACATGCACTTAATCAAGAAGTAAATCCAACACAACAGACACATACACACACACACACGCCAGCGCGTATATTTTTATTTATTTATGCCAACAGTCTGATGGTGTAAACTTGTCGCAATTCAATTAAAAACTTTTCAACTCCTTTTCGGAGTAAATCTGTGAATATTTTCACGTTATACATTCTTCTCTTTTTTTTTTTGGCCAGCGTTAATTAATGGTTGTCTATGCAAATGGAATTGTAATGAAAATAAAGTTTCTTAAATTTTAAATGTTGGTCTTACATTTCGAATAATCAGCAGGTTTGAGTGTGTCATTAAATCGTTAACAATATTTATTGAGGGAACATTCAAAAAGAAATTTTGAGGCCTTAGCAAGGCGTGGATTTATTAAAAATAATATTTTTCGAGGCCTTTGCAAGGCGTGGATTTATTACAAATAATATTTTTGGGGCCTTAGCAAGGCGTGGATTTATTAAAAATAATATTTTTCGAGGCCTTAGCAAGGCGTGGATTTATTAAAAATAATATTTTTCGAGGCCTTTGCAAGGCGTGGATTTATTAAAAATAATATTTTTGGGGCCTTAGCAAGGCGTGGATTTATTAAAAATAATATTTTTCGTGGCCTTAGCAAGGCGTGGATTTATTACAAATAATATTTTTGGGGCCTTAGCAAGGCGTGGATTTATTAAAAATAATATTTTTCGAGGCCTTAGCAAGGCGTGGATTTATTAAAAATAATATTTTTCGAGGCCTTTGCAAGGCGTGGATTTATTAAAAATAATATTTTTGGGGCCTTAGCAAGGCGTGGATTTATTAAAAATAATATTTTTCGAGGCCTTAGCAAGGCGTGGATTTATTACAAATAATATTTTTGGGGCCTTAGCAAGGCGTGGATTTATTACAAATAATATTTTTCGAGGCCTTAGCAAGGCGTGGATTTATTAAAAATAATATTTTTCGAGGCCTTAGCAAGGCGTGGATTTATTAAAAATAATATTTTTCGAGACCTTACCAAGGCCTGGATTTATAAAAAATAATATTTTTCGAGACCTTACCAAAGCCTGGATTTATAAAAAATAATATTTTTCGAGACCTTACCAAGGCGTGGATTTATAAAAAATAATATTTTTCGGGATCTTACCAAGGCGTGGATTTATAAAAAATAATATTTTTCGGGATCTTACCAAGGCGTGGATTTATAAAAAATAATATTTTTCGGGATCTTACCAAGGCGTGGATTTATAAAAAATAATATTTTTCGGGATCTTACCAAGGCGTGGATTTATAAAAAATAATATTTTTCGGGATCTTACCAAGGCGTGGATTTATAAAAAAATAATATTTTTCGAGACCTTACCAAGGCGTGGATTTATTAAAAATAATATTTTTCGAGACCTTACCAAGGCGTGGATTTATAAAAAATAATATTTTTCTGGATCTTACCAAGGCGTGGATTTATAAAAAATAATATTTTTCGAGACCTTACCAAGGCGTGGATTTATTAAAAATAATATTTTTCGAGGCCTTAGCAAGGCGTGGATTTATTAAAAATAATATTTTTCGAGGCCTTAGCAAGGCGTGGAATTATTAAAAATAATATTTTTCGAGACCTTAGCAAGGCGTGGAATTATTAAAAATAATATTTTTCGAGGCCTTAGCAAGGCGTGGAATTATTAAAAATAATATTTTTCGAGGCCTTAGCAAGGCGTGGAATTATTAAAAATAATATTTTTCGAGGCCTTAGCAAGGCGTGGAATTATTAAAAATAATATTTTTCGAGGCCTTAGCAAGGCGTGGAATTATTAAAAATAATATTTTTCGAGGCCTTAGCAAGGCGTGGAATTATTAAAAATAATATTTTTCGAGGCCTTAGCAAGGCGTGGAATTATTAAAAATAATATTTTTCGAGGCCTTAGCAAGGCGTGGAATTATTAAAAATAATATTTTTCGAGGCCTTAGCAAGGCGTGGAATTATTAAAAATAATATTTTTCGAGGCCTTAGCAAGGCGTGGAATTATTAAAAATAATATTTTTCGAGGCCTTAGCAAGGCGTGGAATTATTAAAAATAATATTTTTCGAGGCCTTAGCAAGGCGTGGAATTATTAAAAATAATATTTTTCGAGGCCTTAGCAAGGCGTGGATTTATCAAACTAATGACCCAATGTAATATTCACTCCAATACAATAGTATATTTTAAGCTTAAATAAAAACCAGTAAGGAAAGTAGTAAAGTAGGACGGGGCCGACTATATGATACCCTTCACCACTATGGGTATTTTAAACAGGACTATTAACATGAAATTGGATGAAATAAAATATGTGATATTTATCTAAATGTGAATCTACCTAGATCTATCCATAAGGTATGTAAATCGACTTCAAACAAATATAAATAGGTCATCCGTTGGGCTATGTCTGTACTTCTAGAAAACGCATCTACGTAATTATATGCTCAATTTTGTACGTTGTGCAAAATTTGTTGTCCATCTGATACCCAATTTACTTGAAATCGGGCGAAAATATATATGGAAGCTCTACCCAAATATTAAGCGATTTCAAACAAACTTGTCACAGGTTAGGTTATACTAATTTCAGAACGTTTTGTTCCTATCAGCCTATTGGTTCCTTGGTTCGTCAATTACTTAAAATCAATCTATAATAAAAGGGAGCTATATCTAAATCTGGACCGATTTTTCTCGAAACTTGGCAGACATCACTCTAGGCTCAATCCAGTACGTTATGCCAAATTTTGTACAAATCGTAGGATATATAGCGACTTTGGTGCACCATTTACATGAAATCGGACGAAACTTTATATGGGAGCTATATCTAAATCTGAACCGATTTTCAGGAAACTTAACACACATTATTTTAGACCTAATTCATTGCGCTATTCCAAATTTCGTGCAAATCGAAAGATATTTAGGGACTTTGGTTCACCATTTACATTAAATCGGACGAATATATATATATATATATATATATGGGAGCTATATCTAAATCTGAACCGATTTTTTCCCAATTTCAATATTCAAAATTCAATTTTTCCCAAATTTCATCCAATTCGGATCATAAATACGACCTGTACTTTGTTTACAATTTAACATGGACAGACAGACGGACGGACATGCATAATTCGACTTAAAAAGTGATTCTATGCATATTCTCAAAAGGAATCATGTTCCACGGAATTTGAATGGACTTTCTTAATTTAAGACTAAAAAATCTGTCAACCTCGTTTCCTTTTGCCTGTTACAAACATATGCACAAAGACATAATACCCTGTACCACAGTGTGGTGAAGGGTATAAAAACAATAAAAAAATATTCCAATAATCTATTATTGGTGGCTTCTATAGCGATTATTTAGTATGTATTGATTCTAAAAAACTATGTTTTGATAATTAAATCGAAGTTGTACCAAAAAGGGAACATGAAAATAAAGATTACAAAAAATATAAACATTGAAATTATATAGAGATGTACAAAAAAATAAAAATGTGAAATACCGTGGAACAAGTGGAAACCAATAGAACATCGATGTTTCAAAATAATGTCGAGTTGAAAATAAAGTTGTTAGAAATAAATCAATGAAATATGGTTATTTTTATAATATTATAGTATACTATTAAAAACTGTTATTCCCTTTTGCTAGGTCTTACTGTAATTTATGGTCATTCGGAATCCATAATTGTGATTTGTGTTGTACTAGCTTTTATTTATTTTATTATTCGACATTCGCTATAACTGAATGTTATTTTATTAGTATGTCATAAAATTTGTAAAATAAATATTACAAGACACACAAACAAACATTTGTATGTATGTGAGTGAAATTACGAGTTATGTATTGTCGAATATATGTATTGATTTGTAATCTATTCTGTGGTTATCATAAAACATTTACCATAACCTAAAAAAAACACAGCAGCAGCAATTTGGAACAAGTTGTGATATTTCATTTCACAATTGAAAACGTTTAAACAGAAACAAGTGAACTGATATACTGGCAGTTACATAATATAAAGTTTCCAATCCCACAACGAAGAGCGAAGGTTTTGGGAAATGAGGATTTTTTTATCTAAGTGGCTGTAATTTAGCTTTGTTGGTTCTTGGATGGTGATATACATCTACCCAAATTTTTTCTTCGACATTTTAAAGGTTTTAGGCAACGAAAACTGTAGTGGCTCATTCGGGGTTCTTAACATGAGTTTTAGCCACAAAGTCTATAATTTGACATTTCAAGTTATTGGACATTGACATTTCAAGTTATAGCAAAGTGCCCACTACTTCGTATGCAGAAAGGGAATACAAACAGTTTTTGTTTTTGCGAAATAGTCAGCCTGACAATATTAATAAAAATTGGTTAATATACCACAAAAATTGTTTACTCAAACGTTTAATATTTTTTTTACTTATTTCCGCAATGAGAGTGATTTATTGTTTTTTATAAAAAACTATTAGTGGGGAATGTATGGCATTTTCCGCCGAGGGGTAAGACGGGGAAGACTATAGTTTCGGATGTCGCCACTGATCCCCGTCACCACCACTAAATTCAGTACCAGTTAATACCAAAAACTTCTTTCCAACTCTCCGCCAGTAAACCACATTTCAAATTTAGTGGATTTTCTATTTAATTTACTGTAAATTTATTACATAAAAATTCAAGTTTCTAAATTTGTCTCCATAGCTCAATTCTACACGTCAACAGTAATCTAAATTTGAAATCTCAGGATTCAACCAAATCTAAATTGTTTCACATTTGGAACTTTTCATGTTCATAAGTAAACATTTCTAAAACTACATCAATCCTACAGTGTAACAACAATCTTAATTCCACCAAAAGTCAAATTGTACCAAATTTAGTACTTTTTGTACTCATAAGTACGAATTTCCAAATATATCTCAATCCTGCTTTCAAATAGTGATCGTAAGTCCAAATTTAAGAATTCCAGCTCTGCCTCTACATTAAAAACCAAATTGTAATTTGGTACCATTCTGTACTTTTAATACCCACATTCCAAACCTGATTTCAAATAGTGATCGTAAGTTCAAATTTAAGAGTTACAGCTCTGTCTATTCACCAAAATGTACCAGATTTCGTAACATTCTGTATCCATATTCCAAACCTATATCAATCATACACTCCCACAGTAACCTAAGTTGCAACTTTAAGGATTCGAGTTCTACCCGTTAACCAAAGTCCAAATTGTCCACTTTTCGTAGACGTAAGTACGAGTTTCCAAAACGTCTTTAATTCCACACTCCCACAGTAATTTTAATCACAAATCTCATGATCACAGACCTATCCGTTCATATGAAACAAAATTGTACCATATTTAGTATCATTTTGTATTTTAATTTTAATTCAAAATTTCAGGATATCAGCCCTATCCGCTCACACAAAAACAATTTGTAAACTATTTGGTCTAGTTCTTTTTCCCAAACTACTTCAATCCAACACTCTAGCAGTAATTTTAATTCCAAAATTCTAAAGTCCAACTCTATCCTTTCACACTTAATCAAGATGTACAAAATTTAGTACCATTTAGTACACATAAGTACTATGCTTCCATATCTTAATTCTATACTCCAACAGCAATCATTATTCAAAATTTTATTCCGTTTAGTACTTTTCGTACACACAAATACGAATTTCCAAAGATGTCTCTATAGCTAAATCTTCAACAGTAATCTGAATTCCAAATTTTATGTTTTTAGTTCTATCCTTCCAAGCAAAATCCAAATTGTACTAAATTTTGTACCATTTAGTACTTTTCGTACCAATAAGTACGAATTTCCAAAACTACCTCAATCTTACACTACAACAGTCATTTAATTCCCAATTTGAAGACTCCAGTTCTATCTGTGAACCGAAATCCAACATGCACCAAATTTAGTACCATTTTGAACTTTTTATACACATAAGTACAATTTTTTAAATCTACCTCATTCATGTGGTCCAATAGTAGTCCTAATTCCGATCTCCATCTCTATACACTCAACTAAATGCAAATCGTAGCAAATTTAGTACCATTTTGATTTTTTTTAAATCTACCTCATTCATGTAGTCCAATAGTAGTCCTAATTCCGATCTCGATCTCTATACACTCAACTAAATGCAAATCGTACCAAATTTAGTACCATTTTGCACTTTTTATACACATAAGTACGAATTTCTTAAACCATTTCCATACATCAACATCAGGTCCCAACCTTTATTCCGTATAAAATTTCAAGATTCTATCTAAATAAGTTCAATAAATAACCAATTAGAACTAAATTTAGTAAAGTATAGTACTTTTAGTACACTTATAGGTCGAATTTCCAAAAACCCTTTGTACAGCTTTCTAACTCTCCATCAGTGACCCACATTCCAAATTTCAATTCTAGCTCTTCACGTTCGCCTAATACAGAGGGAACCATATTTGGTACATTTTAGTACATTTCGTACCCTTCTAGTTCGAATTTCCAAAAACCCAGCCTTATCTCACGCCTACACAACAACCCACACTCAAAATTTCAAGCTTCTAGGTTCAGCCGTTTGGTCAGTCACTCACTCACTTAACACTAAGCCTTATATATATAAAAATACATATATTAGGGCGGGACAAATTTTTTGTCGATTACATCTAGCCCCTAGGATGATTCTATAGACAATTCTAAGCAACTTTGTTGAAGGAACCATAGGTCTATCTTGATTTTCAGTTTTCAAAAAACTACCTTTTTTATTCATCGTTATATTATCTTTTTTTGTGTATATGGGGGTATTTTGGGTCGAGAAATTCATTCCTGATCTTAATTTTTACCTATGACCACCGCCAGAGGGCGTTTCATACATATTTTAACTATTTTTCGCCTATTTCCTGAGAAAAATTACAAGTTTTTTCTTTAAAATTGATAAAAAATCGAATGTTCAAGGCTTTATTTCATTTTACCCTCGGAATATGAACCGATCATGATCTAAACAGCCGTTCTAAGTTTTTGGTCAGATCCCCTTCACCGTGTAAAACATGCTATGTTTTGCATATAATAATGGCCTCTAGATCGACTAGAAAATCCGACAAAAATAAAGTTTTCGGTTCATTGGACCCCTAAATATAATATCAACATCACCGATAGTTATAGGCGCAGTCATTGACCATCAACGCGACATTCCCGCCCTCTAGTGGGGTAATAGTAATACTTAGAGATGGTATTTACCGGGTAAATACCCAAGGGGTGGGTAAATACCGGGTAAATACCCATTTGCGGGTATTTATTTGGGTATTTACTATATTGACTCGGTAATACAACATCTTACACCCTATTTCCGGATTTCTGTTATCAAATCGATTTAGAATGAATAGTTTAACGATACTTTAAAGACGTGGGTAAATACCCGAGTTTTTACCCAAAAATTGGGTATAAACTCATTAACTGCCGAACCACTTGACATAGGCGGCCACAATTTTGCACACATGTTTCTAATGACAAAGCAAATATAGAAATTCAACATGGGGTCCCTGGGTCCAAGTTTTGATATAGCCCCCATATAACCATATCTCCCGATTTAAGGTATTTTTTGTTTATTAGACACATTTTACAACCAAATTGGCTGTAATTTGGCACAGAGTGCTCTTTTTGGGTACAAAATATCCATGCAAAATTTTATGTATGTAGGTCCACGTTTACTGGTAGCCCCCATACAAAGGCACCCCTATTTTGAGTATTTACCCAAAAATTGGGTATAAACTCATTAACTGCCGAACCACTTGACATAGGCGGCCAAAACTTTGCACACATGTTTCTAATGACAAAGCAAATATAGAAATCCAACATGGGGACCCTGGGTCCAAGTTTTGATATAGCCCCCATATAACCATATCTCCCGATTTAAGGTATTTTTTGTTTATTAGACACATTTTACAACCAAATTGGCTGTAATTTGGCACAGAGTGCTCTTTTTGGGTACAAAATATCCATGCAAAATTTTATGTATGTAGGTCCACGTTTACTGGTAGCCCCCATACAAAGGCACCCCTATTTTGAGTATTTACCCAAAAATTGGGTATAAACTCATTAACTGCCGAACCACTTGACATAGGCGGCCAAAATTTTGCACACGTGTTTCTAATGTCAAAGCAAACATAGGAATCCAACATGGGGACCCTGGGTCCAAGTTTTGATATAGCCCCCATATAACCATATCTCCCGATTTAAGGTATTTTTTGTTTATTAGACACATTTTACAACCAAATTGGCTGTAATTTAGCATATAGTGTTCTTTTTGGGTACCAAATGTCCATGCAAAATTTTATGTATGTAGGTCCACGTTTACTGGTAGCCCCCATACAAAGGTATTTGAGTATTTACCCAAAAATTGGGTATAATCTCATTAACTGCCGAACCACTTGACATAGGCGGCCAAAATTTGGCTCAGATGGTTTTTATATCAATACAAATATTGAAATCCAAAATGGGGCCCCTGGGTCCAAGTTTTGATATATCCCCCATATAACCGTACCTACCGATTTAAGGTACTTTTACGATCAAATTGGTTGTAATTTGGCATAGTGAGATTTTTTTTGCACAAAATATTCATGCAAAATGTGGTTTTTGACACACATGGTTTAAAATCAATATTATTTCCTGTATGGGAAAAGGGGTCTTCAAAACACACGTCAAATAGTTCGGCTGTAAAAGAGTTTATAAATCTATATAAATACCCAAAATCAGGACCGCTATATAGGACAGAAAAAGTTGACCAGAGCAAACAATGGGTACTCATAGAGAACTCTCTAAGCCAAATTCCAGCCAATCAAATTGGCTAATAGATAAAAATGTCCTAAAATCGGGAGATACGGTTATATGGGGGCTATATCAAAACTTGGACCCAGGGTCCCCATGTTGGATTTCTATATTTGCTTTGACATTAGAAACACGTGTGCCAAATTTTGGCCGCCTATGTCAAGTGGTTCGGCAGTTAATGAGTTTATACCCAATTTTTGGGTAAATACTCAAAATAGGGGTACCTTTGTATGGGGGCTACCAGTAAACGTGGACCTACATACATAAAATTTTGCATGGACATTTGGTACCCAAAAAGAACACTCTGTGCCAAATTACAGCCAATTTGGCCTTAAAATGTGTCTAATAGGCAAAAAATACCTTAAATCGGGAGATACGGTTATATGGGGGCTATATCAAAACTTGGACCCAGGGTCCCCATGTTGGATTTCTATATTTGCTTTGACATTAGAAATATGTGTGCAAAGTTTTGGCCGCCTATGTCAAGTGGTTCGCCAGTTAATGAGTTTATACCCAATTTTTGGGGAAATACTCAAAATAGGGGTACATTTGTATGGGGGCTACCAGTAAACGTGGACCTACATACATAAAATTTTGCATGGACATTTTGTACCCAAAAAGAGCACTCTGTGCCAAATTACAGCCAATTTGGTTGTAAAATGTGTCTAATAAACAAAAAATACCTTAAATCGGGAGATATGGTTATATGGGGGCTATATCAAAACTTGGACCCAGGGTCCCCATGTTGGATTTCTATATTTGCTTTGTCATTAGAAACATGTGTGCAAAATTTTGGCCGCCTATGTCAAGTGGTTCGGCAGTTAATGAGTTTATACCCAATTTTTGGGTAAATACTTAAAATAGGGGTACCTTTGTATGGGGGCTACCAGTAAACGTGGACCTACATACATAAAATTTTGCATGGACATTTGGTACCCAAAAAGAACACTCTGTGCCAAATTACAGCCAATTTGGCCTTAAAATGTGTCTAATAGGCAAAAAATACCTTAAATCGGGAGATACGGTTATATGGGGGCTATATCAAAACTTGGACCCAGGGTCCCCATGTTGGATTTCTATATTTGCTTTGACATTAGAAACATGTGTGCAAAGTTTTGGCCGTCTATGTCAAGTGGTTCGCCAGTTAATGAGTTTATACCCAATTTTTGGGTAAATACTCAAAATAGGGGTACCTTTGTATGGGGGCTACCAGTAAACGTGGACCTACATACATAAAATTTTGCATGGACATTTTGTACCCAAAAAGAGCACTCTGTGCCAAATTACAGCCAATTTGGTTGTAAAATGTGTATAATAAACAAAAAATACCTTAAATCGGGAGATATGGTTATATGGGGGCTATATCAAAACTTGGACCCAGGGACCCCATGTTGAATTTCTATATTTGCTTTGTCATTAGAAACATGTGTGCAAAATTTTGGCCGCCTATGTCAAGTGGTTCGGCAGTTAATGAGTTTATACCCAATTTTTGGGTAAAAACTCGGGTATTTACCCAAGTAATTACCCACGTCTTTAAAGTATCGTAAAACTATCCATTCTAAATCGATTTGATAACAGAAACCCGGAAATAGGGTGCAAGATGTTGTATTACCGATTCAATATAGTAAATACCCAAATAAATACCCACAAATGGGTATTTACCCAATTTACCGGGTATTTACCCAATTTACCGGGTATTTACCCTTTGGGTATTTACCCACTGCCCATCTCTAGTAATACTAAACAATACCATAACACATATACACCTTTAAGTATTTACGTATAACCCCCACATTCTAGTACATACAACAATATAATTTTTATTAGTTTAAAGGTCAACAACTCCTCTTGGATATACTAAAAACTTCTCCGGTCTACGACCTTCAGGAGTAAATAAATTCGCCATTGAATACAAATTTTGTCATGTTTCACACAAAAGTCTGGATCCATTTGACCCGCTAAATATTGACTCATCTTCATCGAAACAATCATGCTTATTCCGTGGTCAGACCCCTTTCTCTATGTAAAATTTCGGGATGTTCGGGTCATATTTGCGGTCATAGCGACCAGAAAAGCAGACAAATAGGGGTCTTCTTTGGCCAGGGGTCTTCTTTGGCCAGACGAACATTGTTCTTAAGATATAACTATAGATGTTACATCTTATATTTATGGTCAAACCAACTTCCTCGGAGGACAAATTTATTGATGAGAATTGAATAAACATGAAATTAGGTATTTATACGTCCAAATTTTATGTAAAATGTCAATTTTTTCGAATCTGGCATATGGGAGGTATACCAAATCTTTTATGATTTATGATTTTATAGGCCAAAATGTGTGAAATTCTCAAGACCCACTATATGGGAGGTATGCCAAATCTTGTTCCAATCTATCCAATTTTTTTGTCAGTTGATTTCCAAACATAAGTAAATAAAAATTGCCAATTTTCATTGAATTTGATTGAAAATTAAATATTATATAGGCTAAAAAGGGGTAAAATTATGAAGACCCACTATAGGGAGATATACCAAATCTTGGTTCGATCGATCCAGTTTTTTGTCAGTTGCTCTTTAGGCCTATAATAAGCAATTGTATCAAATTTCATCCATCTACGCTAACTCCTCCTATTTTTGGCCGCTGTTAACTCGCGATATAGTGCGTTGTGCGTACATTTTGAAGAAGGATATTTTCATTTCAATTTTGAAAGCTAAATGCTGTAAAAAATAAAATTATTTAAAAAAATGGAATCATATGTCTGCATGAGACTACCTTGTGCAATTATGCCATGGTATTGGATTGATCCCTTGTCTGGAGTAATTGTATATAATATGTAATTTTAGTATCTTTCAAATATAAACATTCAATAAAGTTGTTATTTCTATTATGATGAAAATAATGAAAACCAGTGAGCGGAGCAGTATAGTCGGACGGGGCCGACCATACGATACCCTACACAACTTCCATGAATATCCAACTTTCTGTGGTTCTATATTCTGAGATTGGGCAATATTTCGCGATATTTACACACTTTTTAATGACTAGAGGCCAGCAAATGTTACTAATAATCAGTACAACACCTTTAATTACTTGTACAGATCGTTTCCACGACAGAGGGGTCTACGATCCGAAACGACCCGAGTCTTACTCGGCCAACGTCTGTCACCTCAGCCCATTGTGTAAAAGCAATAGGGCTGCTACAACAACAACAACTTGTACAGATTCCCTTCACCGTGGGTTGTGTTGTGATGTTCGGCTTTCGACTCGAAAAGTACAAATAATTAAGTTTTCGGTCCACTTCATCCGAAAAATATTATCTGATCATCACCTAACATATTAGGCGTTGTCCTTGACCATAACTGGAACCTCATGGAACATTTCAAAGCGATCATCGCTATATTTCCGCCCTCCAGTGTGATAATAGGTTACTAAATAATATATGAATACATAAGCACCTGTAAATATTTAAGTGTAACTCCCGCATCCGAGTACCTACGACAATATAATTGGTATCAATTTAATGGTCAACCACTCCTCTTGGATATACTATCAACTTCTCGGGTCTATGTCCTTCAGTGGTAAATATATACGCTATAGAATACAAATTTTGTCATTTTTCACACAAAAGTTAGTGTCCATTTGACCCGCTAAATATTGACCGATCATTATCAAAACAGGCATGCTTATTCTTTGGCCTGATCCCCTTCTCCATGCAAAAATTCGCGGCGTTTGGGTCGTAATTTCTGCCTCTGGAGCGACCAGAAAAACCGACAAAAATAAAGTTTTTGGTCCATTTCATCCCCTAAATATTAACCGATCTTTTCCAAAAACAATAGGGGTCTTCATTGGCCAGAACCCATCCTACATGCAAAATTTCGTGAAGTTTGGTCCATAACTGTGGCCTGTATCGTGTTTACAAATTATAATGGACAGACGGACGGACGACACACATGTCTAGATCGACTCAGCTAGTCGAGATATGACGATCGGTATACTTAAAGGTGGGTCTAGGACCAATATTTCGCGGCGTTACAAACTTCTGGGGCTGCACAAAGCTATAATACCCTGACAACATAGTTGTGTTGGGTATAATAATTGTTACACAAAAATAGTTAATTGCAATTCTTTTGTTTTCATAACATTAATTTAATAGTCTTTCCCATCAACAAATTTTTTCACATGTAAATGCATTTACTGATTGTGTTTCAACGGCAACGGAAATTCGTTCGCATGACCAAGTACCAAATACCCAATACCAAAGTAATCAGTACGTTTAACAAAACAATAATATTTATATTTTTATTAAAACGTGTGAAAAAGTTAATAAACACTAAATAATTATGCAGATTTTCGTAAAGACAATAGATGGAAGGACAATAACATTGGATGTGGAACCGACGGACACCATTGCCACAGTGAAGCAGAAAATCTATGAGAAGGAATTACAACGTCAGCAAAACGACACAGAAGAGATGCCAAAACCACACAAACAACAACAAAATAAATCAAATACAAAATCTAAAACCAGAAGGAAAATGAGTTATGGTGATAGTTTTGACTTTTGTTTGGAATCATCAGGACGTATTTTCCAAAGCAACTGACCTATTGTTGTGGCAGACCAAGTGCCTTAGGACATATGGAGGCGAACTTTGTCCAAATCGTTTAGAAAATGTTGACCTTATATTACTCATTTTCACATTTGTAACGAAAAATCATTGATTTATGTACCTTAACAAAATAAAATTTAGAATAAGATTTGTGATATGAAAATAATCATAGAATTTAAAAGGAATGTTATAATTATTTCATAGACAATACATTGAATTTGCTGTTCAGATGAGTTTAAGGGAAACTTTTGTTAGAAATATGCATGTAATGGGGAGATAAGATCCAACTGCATGTATTTTCTTGCTTGTTTTCCCGATGAATGTTAATAGAACTGGTGAAAATATAGTTAACGTAAAAATATGGTTTCCCTTGATTATTTCAGTTTCAAAATGCGGAATTATTCCCAAATCGAATAAAAGTTATTACAAAATACAATATTTGAGTTCCTAAGTTATAGCTTAGAATCAGAATTTGTAAGAACTCCCTAAAAGACAATTTTGTGTGGAGTCAGTCATGTCCATTATTCTTAAAAACTGAATCTGAGTATTGTTTTCAAATACTTTTCCATTAATAATTTCTCTGTAAATTCTTTTGTGAGAGTACTAAATATAGATTGGAGACCCACGTTGAAATATTGGAAATAAATAACCTTTATATGAGGAGATATATATTACAATGTACTTTTATTTAAAAATGTCTATCTATTGGTATTTTGTCCTCTAAAAATATGAAATGGATAACTATATTAAATATTGTACATTGGTAAAATTACAATTACGCGAAGTATGTTTGATACAAATCGGTTAAGATATAGACATTTTCAGCCGATCTCAAGTGCTAAAGAGTTCACAATTGTCCGATCAACTTAAAATTTTGGTTCAAATTTCGATGTAGATCCCATATATAATTTCGATCGACCCAGAAGACCAAGAAGAGAAAATCGGTTCTACAGAAAATTGAAAATCATAACATTTCAAAATAATTTGTACGTCGCTAATGGAATAAAAAACCATTAAGGAAAGCAATAAAATCGGACGGGCGGAGTATATGATATCATTCACCACTTTGGGTATATTCAACAGATGAATCCTAACAGACGTCGCATTTTCGAAGGACCATTAACATGAAATTTGATCCATAAACATGTCATTCTGCAACCTATACTAAATTTTTCATTTGGTCAGATATAGAGTTACTTTTGTAGTAAACGGCCTTACTTTGGGTCTTTGGTGCACAATTTACATAAAATCGGACGAAAATATGTATGGGAGTTATATCTAAATCTGAACCGATTTTGACAAAACCTAGCTTCGTGTACATCGAAAGATGTATAGGGACTTTGGTGCACTTACATTAAATCGGAAGAAATATATATGGGAGCTATATCTGAACCGTTTTTCACGAAACTTAACACACATCATTCTAGACTTTATTCATTACACTATGCCAAATATCGTACAAATCGAAAAATATATAGGGAATTTGGTAAACCATTTACATTAAATCGGAATTGTACACCATTTACATTAAATGTAGATATATATGGACTTTGGTGTATCATTTACATTAAATCGAACAAAAATATATATTGAACATTTATATATAAACCTGAACCCAAGATATTATCCAGTACATTAAATGTGCCAATATTTGAGAGCTATATAAATCTGAAAGATATATAGGGACTTTGATTCACCATTTACATTAAATCGGACGAAAATTCAATTTTGCTATGGCAATTTTCGTGCAAATCGAAAGATATATAGGGCCTTTAGTACACCATTTAAATTAAATCAGACGAAAATATACATGGGAGCTATACCTAATTCTGAACCGATTTTTCCAGGCGGATGGACGGACATGTATAAATCGACTTAGAAAGTGATTCTATGCATTTTCTCAAAAGGAACCATGTGTCTATCTCGTTTCCTTTTGCCTGTTACAAACATATGCACAAAGACATATTACCCTGTACCACAGTGTGGTAAAGGGTATAAAAATTATATGATATTTCGGGGATGAAGTGGACCGAAAACTTTATTTTTGTCTAATCGCTTTAGGCGCCATAATTATCAGTCGACTATCACAAATTTCACTTGGGCAAAGCGATCTGACCAGCTAATTCGGCAGGGTATCGCCGACCATATGCCCCGTCCCACTATACTGGACCGCTCACTGGTTTGTTATATAGAAGTTTCTAGCCGAATTTTCAAAAGTAAGATATTTACATTTAATATTCCGTAAATCGGTTGTTTTATACTCTGAAAGAAAAAACTAATCAGTTTGGGAAAGTTAGCTAGTAACTTCAATAAAACCGGTATATATGCTTTTTCACGAGACAATTTGATAAAAAAATGCGGCTGAAACAATCAAAATATTCAAAAGGAAACTGTACATTAAATGGGAAATATGCCAGAGCATGGTCCAATATCGAACAATGTCTGCAATTTTGTTTTTACCCATCACTTCGGTGTGAAAATGCGGCTGAGACCTTTAAAATATCGAAAATGACGTGGGACGGTTACATGAAAGGTGGAAAAAATTTGTCTATAACCTTCCAAGATACTTAAAACAAAATTACAGAAACTTTGTTTGGAAAATGCAGCTAAAACTTTCAAAATACCGAAAATGATAGGATGCCGCTATAAGGGTTGCAATATCAACAATATATCCTAATACCGAAAACCCAAAAAAATATTTCAAAGCTCTATCATGATTCCAACAGACAGACGGATATGACTTAATCGAAATATAATTCTATTCCTAGTGGGGTCTCCGTAAATATTCCGATGAATATACATTCCAACAGGGTATAATAAAGTCTACTCTTGTAAAAAAAAATTCTTATAGACCTCTTAATAACATTACTGTACGATTTGATATATTTCCCCATGTCGTCTCAAAAATGTTTTTTTGTTTGTCACATATTCTTCTAAAGGTGTGAAAAACATTACAGAACATTTTAAAGTATTGCTTTAGTCACAGATTTGCACTAATTTCAAACAGTCATACATGGCAAAGAGATTGAGAAATACATTACAACAGAATTTAGCATTAACTGGATACTACAAATTTCACAATCCGATATTAGCTTCTAAACTCAAGCTAGCATATAAAAGCACTCTGTTGACATTTCCATTTATAAAACTACAATTTTGAATCATGATCACTTGGAATTTGTCTAAAGAATATTCTAAAATTTTCTAACACGATTAGATACTTCTAAACGTATTCCTAATACGAAATCCAAATAATTTACGTTCAATAAAAAAAATCAAAGACAAACATAATTTCCATGTATAAAATTTGTTAGATGTTATTTTTTACAATAGTTGTTGTTTGTTTTTTATTTGTAGGTTGAGTACAAAGAATTAATTATTAATTCTAAAGCACTAACTTAAAATTTATACATAGAAAAAAGAAAAAGGGAGCCAAGATGATAGCCGCTCCCAGAGCACTTGAAATAGCGACAACAATAACATTTTGTTCGTCGTCGTCCATGTACGGGTGTAATAATCTACTTCAACTTCTTCTTGGGACGCAAGTTGTTGGTGTGACCACACTTCTTCTTGCGGCAGTTGGTAGCACGAGGATGGAGACGAGCATAGCACTTACGGCAGATCATCTTATCGCAGTTGTATTTTTGGGCCAAAATACGCAATGAAGGTTCAATGATACCACCACGAAGACGGAGTACCAAATGCAAGGTGGATTCCTTTTGGATGTTGTAGTCGGACAAGGTGCGACCATCTTCCAATTGTTTACCAGCGAAGATCAAACGTTGTTGATCTGGGGGGATACCTTCTTTGTCTTGGATCTTGGCTTTGACATTTTCAATGGTGTCGGAAGGTTCGACCTCCAAAGTGATGGTCTTACCGGTGAGGGTCTTGACGAAGATCTGCATTTTTCTATAAAAGAAATAAAGAAAACAATTTAGTTTACATACAAACACATTTATATATAAATTTCAAAATTACTAAACCAAAACACACAATTCCACAAAAATGCGACGACGTGTTTCTTTCCATGTTGGTTGGTTGTTGGTCTTTAACTTTTTTAGGTTAGGTTGCTTGTTGTTTTCTTAGCCACACATTGCTTATATTTCTGTTTAACATGAAATTTTCACATTTCTTCATTTATTTTATTTCACACACTTACTAGTTGTTATTTTATTTGTGTGGAATGTTTTTTCAGTTTAATAAATTTGCAATTTCACAATTTATTTAAAAAAATATTTTTCTTACCTTTAGAAACGTGCAGTCAAATGCTAATCAAAAGTTAAAAAGGAAAATAAAAAGGGAAATTTCCAATATGGCGTCGTTTGAACTGTCATTTTTAGTAAAAGTGGGATATTTAGCAGAGCAATGTGACTGAGTTGCCAACCACATGAACTTTACAGTAAAACCTGTATGTGCATCTCCTAAAAGAGGGAAATTTATTAGAGGCGATGTAATATTATTAATATTGTTGCCATTAAAAAGATACTGAATATGATTATTGAAACATGTAATTATAAATGTTAATGTTTTTAATTTATTTCATTAAATTGGTGTTATAGCCAATTTGCCCATTGAGATACATAAAAAAATAATGAAAACTACTCTCAAAGATTAAAAAGTAGTTGTAAAAAATGACAAATAAATTTAATGGGTATGATTTTGCGCATTGAACATGGTATATCAACCAATTAATTACAATTTTTCTTAAGGTGGATTGTTACATCAAATAAAAATATATATGTATTGTTTCGAATAACATGTCAAAAAAATTGAAAAATATTCAAATAAAATTGAATATTTAGTCTAGAAATAATTACTTTGTTGTAGATGAAACAAATATGAGTATTTCCGTATAATTCTTAAATACGCAAAATAAAAGAAAGAAAGACCACATTTGTCATTTTTCTTCCTGTTCTTAGCATAAATACTAACTTAATGTCTATAAATGCAGACACTGCCAAAATAAAAATTGCAAAATCAAAAAAGGGCCGAGTGAGTGTCCGAGAAAAATCCTTCGCAAATAAAGGATATGCCAAATTTTGAAAGTGCAGTATTAATGCTTGATATCTCTTATTCATGTAAAGAATATTAAAAGTTCAAAATATTCCCACAATTAGCAGAGTATTCCCATTAATAGCAATGATGTCTAAAGTCATGTATATTTGAAGTGACCGCTCTTTTGTGGCTTTTATTTCAAAGGTAAAACCCGGAGGCTCTTATTTTTTAGCACTGATAGAACTCCCAAAGTTCTACAAAAAGTGTTAAGGAAGAATTGTAAAAATGTAATTGTTTAAATTTATTTAGCATTTAAAATTTGATTTTGAAAGTCGTGTAAGTGACTACGGAAGTGCCCATATGTCATATTATTCCCTACTCAATTGTTTGAAGAAATAGTAACCTTTTATTCAAGTTTAGCATTTTAAGTTGTGTTGAAAATGTCAAATAAACACAATAATTTGTTGCCTATATTTATTTTATATTTCACAGAAAAAGAAGCCACTGCATACAGAGTTGCTTTTTCATTATTCACCTCAAGTTATCCATGGCATAATTATACAAGGTAGTCTCATATGTTTCCAATTTTTTCATAAAATTGTCATTGAAAGTATTCCGCTATCAAAATTTAAATATCTTCTTTCAAAATGTATGCAAATTTTGTGTTCAGTGGCAAAAATTACTTAATAATTTATATTTATAAATATTTTGAAGTTCCCTGCCTCTAAAACTTATAAATATAAGATGTAACAACCATGGTAAAATCTTGAAAACAATGTTCAGCTTTAGAAAATATATCTTGTTAAATTTAAAGAAAATATGCCAACCGACATACATAAAATATTATGGAATTTATTTTTCATATTTTTTTAAAATTGATAGATGAGTTCCAAATTAAAAGGGGTTGCCATAATCAAATTCTCAAATGAGACTACCTTCTGGTATGAACTCAATTGTCTTCGACTGTCCTGTCGCTTGTAGAAGACGCAGGGTTACGATATGAATTACGAAACGATTTTATTGATATGGGAATAGCCGAATTTATTCTAGTTTTGTCAAGTGGATATTTTACGAGTAGAAATCCAAAAAGGGTTTGCACTCTTGGGTTGGAATAATAACAGGGTTACGATATGAATTACGAAACGATTTTATTGATATGGGAATAGCCGAATTTATTCTAGTTTTTCTAGTGGATATTTTACGAGTAGAAATCCAAAAAGGGTTTGCACTCTTGGGTTGGAATAATGACAATTTACGAATAATATCAATTTACGAAAGTGGTCTTGAGCAACCTGCAATTTCTTTATAATATTAGCTCTGTCTGTTTACTCGATATTTGGTAACAATTGTTACCAAATGTTACCAACTCTTGTCTGTTTACCCAAAAATCCAGTAAAAGAGAGTCAAGTGAGAGAGCAAGTTAAGCAACAACAAACTTACTGAAGTTTACTGAAAGAATTTTTGCAGTAATATTTTGCAAACTCAGCCATTTTTGGATCAGCTGTTTTATGGCCAAACACAAAAATTATTCAAAACATTTTTTTTTTAATTTGCAAATTTCAATTCGAAATTTAGTTGTATAAAAATTACAGAAAATGAAAGAAAATTCGTAATTAATGCAAAGTTTCATTATGGTGTTTTTACACGATATGTATTTTACATATGTGCTGTCACTTATTTCATCCATATGTAATTCCTTATGTGTGTCAAAATTAGCAGTGTACACAAAACATTTATTTTTGTGTTCAAATCGGCATATGTATTTTACATATGACATAACCTATAAACAAAAAAACACTTTTATTTTTTCTTAAATCAACATTTTTTTATTAAACACCTACAAACGAAATAGTAATTTGTAATAGTTGCCTTTTCATCCTTTTCTTTGAATTGCAATTGAAATATTTTCTTCCAACAATGTATTTCATTCAAACAGCTGATTTCCTTATGTTTCACATACGAAAATAGAGCGCGTCCTATTCGGAAAAAAATACATATGTAATTGCATATCGTTTTGACACATTGAAATTTCCGTATGTTTCACATGACGAGTTCGATTTCCATCATGGTATAATAATAGAAGGTAACAGCAAGTGTTGTTGTACAACAAACGATACAACAACCACATGGAAATTTGTTTTTGTAAGTTATACTAGTGTCAACGTCGTTTGACAGAAAAATGTAAACAAACAAATAAATTATATTTATTTTGAAAATAAAATATTTTCGAATCCTCAAAATAAATTTTGAAAAACATGAATGAAAATCTATCAAATTCATATTTCTATCGCTTCCACAACTTTCTTATAATTGATCTATTGCCACTTATATGTGTAACACATATGAAAATGCAGGGAATTGCGAGTTATTCAATGAACAAGGATTTGCTTCCTTAAACTTTCCCAACAGGCATATTGAGTAAAATGAATACGTGAGGACATTTAATAAAGAACAATTTCGAATTGTATGCGTTCCCAATTTTCCTGTTGGGTGATTTTTAAAAACATAATTTGTCAAATTCATATTGACACTAGTATTACGTTGGAATCAAATCAGCTGGGACTTGCTGTTACCTTTTATAATTGTACCATGGATTTCCATATGTAAAAATGTGACAGCACATATGTAAAATACATATCGTGTAGAAACACCATAAATTAGAAAATAATTCCTTATTTTTTTAGGCAAGTTTCCGATAGAGGGCAATGTATTGATGCAGGAAGCTTAAATGTTCCCGGGGAACATACCAAATCATTTTTTCTTTTATTATACATTTTATTTTTAATATTAAATGCAATACACATAATTGTGTTCGTCCTTTGTTTGTTGTTTATTTAGGCGCAAATCAAATGTTTTCTTGAATCAGCTGTTTATTTGCTAAATCTTACTAAATGTTGTCTGTTTACTTTTCTCAGTATTATCGCAATCAGTATTTCGCTTATACGAATTTCCAATTAACCGGATTTTCTTTTAAGCGAATTATAGTGTTTGAAAATTCAACCGAAATATTAGTTTATAAGTTTTAGTTTCAATTAACCGTTCGCTTATCCGAATTCGACTGTATATTTTCTCCCGATTTTAAGTAAATGATGCGCAAAGAACTCATATCATATTGAGGCCAATATGCACAAAACATACTGAAATTAATATAACGTAACCTGTGACAAGTTTCTATGAGATTGGTTTAGATTTCAATATAGCTTTCATATATATTGTCGTCCGATTTAAAGTGGTGCACCAAACTCCTCATGTTTTTCAGATATGTATCCAAATTATCAACGGATGTCCGATTGATATTTTTGATTTACATTATTTTGTCCCATTGTAAGAAGCAACTCTATATCTTACCAAATGAAAAATTTAGTATGGGGTGCAAATGAGGGTCTAATTTCATGTAAATGACCCTTCAATAATGCGACATCTGTATAGATTAATCTGTTGAATATGCCCAATGTGGTGAAGGTTATCATGTAGTTGGCCCAATCCGACTTTACTACTTTCCTTACTAGTTAATTATGGAATACCCCATACTTTCCCCACCAGTTTGGATCTATGCATGGTATAATTATTACAAGGTAGGGCACAGCTACCAACTGATTACAATTTTTTCTCAAGGTGGCTTGTTCCATCAAATCAAAATACCTATTTTTTATGTGTGTACTATTTTGAATACTATGTCAAATAAATTCAAAATAAATTGAAATATATTCAAATTTAATTGAAATGAAAGTTTTGTTTTTAACATGTTCGTCTGGAAGTAATTACACCTAATTCTGTTTTTACACGAATTTGAAATAACACGAGTAAATACGAAAAAATATTTCTATTTTTACACGACATAATTTGAAATAACACGAATATAAAAAAAAAAAAAAAAAAACAAAATTAATTTTTTTACATGAACTATTTATTTATTGAAGAAAATTCTGGAATGCTTTTGCTCAAACATCCCTGCCTTAATTAGAGTAACAACCCTGCATGGCATGAATTTCTGATATGGCAACATTTTATATAATTCTGGTGTGTGTTCTGAGTTATGTCTATGTATGCGTAATTTCTGTTTTACGGGAAATAATAAGTTAACGCGAAATAAAACTCAATCTAAGATAATTGATTTCGTTCAAAAATCTACTGATGTCCCAACACAGTCGGCTAGAAATGATAATGATCAACAAAATCATTCCTGTGATGGCAGTGATATTGTAGTCTTTCGCAAACGTTTACGTTTATTATCAGACAGTGACAATAAATAAAATTGTTTAATGTTTAAATTTTTCTTATGGTTGTATTTTAAGCTATTTAAGATTTTTGGCAATGAATTTCTGGTATTATTTTTTTATGAAATCTAAATCTTAATTTATTTTATTATAATTTAGTTTATTTAATAAATTAAAACGAAAATAAATTCTTAAAATAAGTACAACAATATTTTTTTATATTATTTAGTCTAATTTTAACTTATTGAGGTTATAGAACCTCACCTTAAATATATATATAATTATATTTAATAAATAGCTCAAGGGTTTGCAGTAATTCATGTCAAAGCAATCCAACTTATAGTACGTTTACATTTAACCGGATTTCGTTAACCCAGTGGGTTTCAATTGTCAATTCCTTTGCATATATGTCAAATAAATCTCCATAAAGTAGGTTAACCCGGTAAAAAGTTCTAATGTATATGCCGTTTTAAACTTTAATTACAATTTTAAGCAATTGAAAAAATAATCAAATAAATATTCGCCGATTCTATAATATGAACTCCATTTTTTTAATCTCTTCTTATTTTGTTTCAGGATTCACAGACGGACATTTTATTTGAAATGTATATATGTGAATATATTCCAAATCCACTGCCAAGTTTAACCAAAATTTCTGAGTTTGTCTTCTGCTATGAACTTTATAAATGTACCACTGTAAAAATCCCCCTAGTGATTGGCAACTCTATACGAAATTCCCCCGTATTTCCATTACAACTGCAGCTAACTTCATATAGTATTTTTTAACATATGATATTATATTCACCATTGACAGCTGTCAATGGTGTCAAATTCACCTCTTCCAGAGAGCAAATATTTTGACACCGTGCAAAAGAGCGAGAGGGCAAGAACAAGAGAGAATTGTGTGTGAATGATTTGATTTTTTTCGAAGCAGAATCATTCATTGAAGATTTTTAAGCCGCAAGTGGTTTGCATTTGGATAGGGGCTGTGTTAAATAATACCCACAGAAAACAAATAATGCAATAGAGGCCGATAAAATCGACAAAGAATTAATCTGAAAAATACATATTTTCTGTTAAAACAATAGAAAAAGAGTCTTCATCATCAGCAAGAACGAGCAGTGTGAAAAGACAACGTGGTGGAAAGCGAACTTCTATACACAAAACAAAGATTTTTTTTGCAAATTTGTCGTGGGCCTTTTGTTTTGTCTTTCGGTGTGTGAACACTACGAAAATAAAATGCAAATTTGCCAATGAGAAACCTGTAATTGAATACAAATTTACAATAATTCTGAAATTATTCTAAAAACCAGCAAGATAATTATGTCTAGTGAAGCGCAACAACAACCACAAGATGCGGGGAATGAGGTAAGTGAAGAGAAAGTACAAAAAATTTTTAAGTCAAATGAAAAAATATAGAACTTGGTTAGAATGTGCATGGAATGATGTTAAGGTCAATGTAATCGTCAATATGAACACGTACGTAGTCGTCGCCTGATATTTTATGTCATAAAACAAATGGAACAGACGTGGAGATATTTTTCGTGGTTGGGCTATGCGGGCGGGCTGGCGTTCGCATCAACTCAAGTCATAATTAGAAGATTTAAATGGAGATTTCAAATGTAGAACAGTATAGGAGGCGAAGTCACAGTCATGCTGCAGCTGACTTTAGAAAATTCATTAGCATGTCATGTGCGCCATCGAACAACCGACTCATTGAATTGCTGAGAATAATTTTTTTATTGTGATCATGGCAATTTTTCACGTTCAATTTAATGTTCTTTTTGAAAACTTGATTATGATTATTATGGAGTAGCGATTTAAGGGTATGTTGTCATGAAATATGATTCTTTAGAATAATATTACTTATCCATGGAATTGTGCATTTTAATATTTAGATATTTCAAGTAGTTCCAATATATCCACAAAATAAGCAAGTAAAAAATCGATCCCAGTTTGTAGCTACCACGTATACGGTAGGTAAACAATGTTTTAAGATTTATTTCTTTAATAACATTTTATCTGCTTCTAGGGTTCTTTACATTACAAATATTGGAAATAAAATCTATATTAAGAGCAGTGTTCGCAAAAAAACGGTACACTATCGTAGTGTACCGTACCAGGAACACAAACACTAAAAAAATTTTAGCGTTAGTGTTCCGGTACACAAACATTAAAAATATTTTAGTGTTACTGTTCCGGAGCACAACGAAATTCGTAGTGTACCGCTGTCGGAGCACTAAAAATCGTAGTGTACCGCGGTCGGAGCACTAAAAATCGTAGTGTACCGCGGTCGGAACACTAAAAAATCGTAGTGTACCGCGGTCGGAACACTAAAAAATTGTAGCGTACCGCGGTCGGAACACTAAAAATCGTAGTGTTCCATTTGGCGGAACACTAAAAATCGTAGTGATCCACTTGGCGGAACACCTAAAATAATAGTGTTCCATTTGTCGAAAAACAAAATGATGTATTTATCTTTTTTTTTAGTATGAATAAAATTTATATTTTTATTGCTTTTCAATATACTTAATAAATACAATATTATTTTATATTTGTATTTGTTTATATTTTATTAAAAAATAGTAATATTATATTAACATCAACAGTTTACCATAATAACTATTTTGTAACTAAAAAAGGGCGTCTAGTGCCAACTCATAACTGAAAATTCCATTGAATTGCATTTTGGGTTATAATCGATTGCGCTCATCGGAAATATGAAATTCGACTTTTATATGGTACCTGTATGTGGTCTTGTAATATTTATCCCAAAATCATAAAACTACTTTTTTCATATCCGCGTAACTTGTACACTTCTTTTCATGAATAAGCAGGTAATAATTATGTTGATTGTGTGCCAATCATCAAATTTTGAATATTTTTGATAAAATTTCCTAAAAGTATGAATCATAGATGCAGGTATAATTTTTTTAAGAAAAAAATTTTCATACCAACATTTTACAAGGAGATCTCCTAATTTTATGGGAAAAATCGTGTTCGTTCTGTAAATTAATGACAATTTTATCCAAAGCTGTATAATTTTGTCACAAAAACTGGCCAAAATACCTAAATTTTGTAATTGCCAATAAAGTTATATTCATTTTTATTTTTTTATTATTTGATCTCATTTTACCTCAAAAAACAAAACAGACGTGTATGGTACACTACCAGTACAGTTCAAGTAAGTGAAACGCTACGATTTGTATTGTTCCGACCAGTGGATCACTACGATTTTTAGTGTTCCGAACAGTGGAACACTAACATTTTTAGTGTTCCGACCAGTGAACACAACGATTTTTAATGTACCGCAGTCGGTACACTACGATTTTTTAGTGTACCGCAGTCGGTACACTACGATTTTTTAGTGTACCACTGCCGGTACACTACGATTTTTAGTGTACCGCTGTCGGTACACTACGATTTTTTAGTGTACCGCAGTTGGTACGCTAAGATTTTCGTTGTGCTCCGGAACAGTAACGCTAAAAATATTTTTAGTGTTTGTGTACCGGTACAGTACGTTATTTTAGTGTACCTATCCACCTTGGTACGGTACAGAACACTATGGAACGGTACCATAATGTTTATTTTCGAACGCTGATTAAGAGACCGGTTGAAATCATTTTGAATATTTTACCATGGGTGACTTTTGGTGTACAGAATATATTTTTTCTTGTGAAAGACCACACTTCTCGAAATTTAAATTTAACATGATCAAATGAAACCAGTAAGGAAAGAAGTAAAGTCGGTCTATGCCGACTACATGATACCCTTCACAACTTTGGGTATATTCTACATAGGTATCATAACAATTTGAATTATAATTTTCAATTTCATGTCAATGCTCTGTCGATGTGATCTTTATCTATAAGTTAACCGGCTAACATCAGTCCATACACATGCCTTTCTGCAACCTATGCTAAATTTCATTTCATTCGTGCAGATTTGGAGTCGTTGGAGCTATGTATAAATCTGAACCGATTTTCACAAAACTTCGCACACATCATTCTAAACTTAGCACAGTACGCTATACCAAATTTCGTGGAAATCGAAAGATATATTGCGACCTTCGTGCACCATTTACCTTAAATCGGACGAAAATATATATGGGAGCTATATTTAAATCTGAACCGATTTTTACGAAACCTAACACACATCATTCCAGACTCAATACAGTACGCTATGCCAAATTTCGTGCAAATCGAAAGATATATAGGAAGTTTGGTGCACCATTTACATTAAATCTAACGAAAATATATATTGGAGCTATATCTAAATCTGAAGCGATTTCAACAAAACTTCACAGAGGTCAAACTGGACCCAACTCAGTACGCTGTGTAAAATTTTGTCTCAATCGGACAAATATTGAGAGTTTGGTGCACCATTTACAAAAAATCGGACGAAGCTATATATGGGAGCTATATATAAATCTAAACCGATTTCAGCGAACTGGACCCATAAAAAGTGGATCTATATTTATAATTTTTAGTGGAAATAATTGGTACCCAATAAGAACCCTTTGTACCATATATTAATGAATTCGATTAAAAACGCGCTCAAACCTCCAAAATAACGACATATTCAGGGTATCTTTATATGGGGGCTAACCGGAAAAAATGGACCAATATCAATAATTTTTAGGGGAGAGATTTGGTATCACCTAAGAGCCTAATGTACCAAATAAAAGTCAATTCGTTCGAGAAACGCGTCTAAATCCTAAAAAAATTGTAGTAGATTTCTGAGAGGAAAATATAGTAAAATAAGAAATCCTGACATTTAGTAAAAATTGTCTGGTAGAGCAAACATTATATTCTAACAATTATAATCCTTTCTCTTTAATCATCTTTTTCCCTTTCTTCATCTTTTATAGGTCGCCCCAGCAAATGGTGAGGCTCCCGTCGAGGGACAAGCCCAAGGTCAACAACAGCCACAGCAACCTCAATCAAAAATGGAATCATTCTTTGCAATGACAAAATCTTTAATTCTACGTGCCCTTATCATTTATTTTGTATCGTCGTTCTTTAGACGAGGTCAACCCGTTGCCAATCCCAATGCTAACGATAAATCACCAGCTGCCTCAGGACCTAAGCTGCATGCATGGAACTTCTTTGAAAATGGTACCCTCTACGATTTACATGTTTGGCTATCCGAAGATCCAGATCAAGTAAATTTTCAACAAAAATCAAATTTACTTTGGCTGCAGGAAGATCTAACATATGGCGATTGGAAATCGGGACCAAATCGTGATGGTCTCTATTATCATCATGTCAATGTTAAGGCGACACCACAACTAATGAATAACGGTTCGATTTATTTACATGCATTTGTCACGAAACAGGGTGAATCGCCCGATCCGAATGCGGCAAATTTTGCCCGCAATGGTGTGTTTGGTTATCAAACGAAACGACTGAATAAATTCAAAAAGATACGTGTCAATCGTAACTATAATCTGTTGGCAAGTGAAAAAGAGAAAATCGCCCAAGAAATTGCCCAGGCTAATTTGAAAGATACCATTGTATCGCATTGGCATCAAAATTTAACTGTCAACTTGGTGGTGGATCAAACAAATTGGGCTCAAGGTACGGTGCCACCACCATTGGATGAATATGTTAAATTTGTAGATGGTGGTAAAACATATTTGCCCATTGTTTTCATCAATGATTATTGGAATTTGCAACGTGATTATTATCCCATTAATGAAACAACACCAGAGCTGCCTTTACATTTGACATTCCAACCGATTGGTATGTTCAAATGGCAATTGTATGCGGCCCAGCAAATGAAAAATAAATTTGCCGGTAATATGTTGGGTGAACTAATGGCTTCGGGTGGTGCTGAGGTGAGTAAATTTGTCTTTAAAAATCCATTCCTTGAAAAATTATTCTTAAAAAAACCCACGCCTTGTTTGAGTCCTTAAAAAATTATTCGTTAAAAATCCACGAATCTGTTTGAGTCCTTAAAAAATATTCTTCAAAAATCCACGCCCTGTTTGAGTCCTTAAAAAAATTCTTTAAAAATCCACGCCTTGTTTGAGTTTTCCAAAAAAAATATTCTTAAAAAAATCCACGCCTTGTGTAAGTCCTCCAAAAAAATATTCTTTAAAAAATCCACGCTTTGTTTAGGTGTGAAAAATATTCTTTAAAAATTCACGCCTTGTTTAGGTGTGGAAAAAATATTCTTTAAAAAATCCAAGCCTTGTTTGAGTCCTTAAAAAAATATTCTTTAAAAAATCCACGCCTTGTTTGAGTCATTTAAAAAATATTGTTTAAAAAATCCAGGCCTTGTTTAGTCTTTCGAAAAAATATTCTTAAAAAAATCCTCTAAATAAAAAAATATTTGTATTTTTATTATTATTTTAAATTTATTTATTTCGTTTATTAATAAATTTTAATTTCCTCTTTTTCTTCCAGGAATCCGATGAAGATCAAGATTCTCTTAAGGAAACAATGTTGGAAACCAATATCTATTTATTGGGTCTCACCATTGCCGTCTCATTGCTGCATTCCGTCTTCGAACTGTTGGCCTTTAAAAATGACATACAATTTTGGAATAATCGTCAATCGTTGGAAGGTCTGTCGGTGCGTTCCGTTTTCTTTGGTGTATTCCAGGCTCTGATTGTGCTCCTCTACGTTTTGGATAATGATACTAATTTCATGATTCGTGTATCCTGTTTCATTGGCCTTGGCATCGAAGTGTGGAAAATACACAAAGTTGTGGACATCAATTATAGCAGCGACCAGAAGATATTGGGCATTTTCCCAAAAATTTCCTTCAACGATAAGGGTTCATATTCGGAAAGTTCCACCAAAGAATATGATAATTTAGCATTTAAATATTTAAGTTGGGTATGTTTCCCATTGCTGATCGGATATTTTGTTTATTCGCTGGTCTACAATGAACACAAGGGCTGGTACTCGTTTGTGTTGAATATGCTCTACAGCTATTTGTTGACATTCGGTTTCATTATGATGACACCTCAACTGTTTATTAACTATAAAATGAAATCGGTCGCTCATATGCCATGGCGCATGATGACCTATAAATTCCTCAATACCTTTATCGATGACATCTTTGCATTTGTTATAAAAATGCCCACAATGTATCGGCTGGGTTGCTTCCGTGATGATATCGTCTTCTTTGTTTTCCTCTATCAACGCTGGCAATATCGTGTTGATCTGAAACGTGTTAATGAGTTTGGTTTCTCCGGCGAAATGGTCGAAGAGGCTGCCCAAAAGAAACTCGAGGGCACAACGCCAGCTGTCAAAGATACTCCAAAATCTGCACAAGAAAAGAAAAAAGATTAATGTAAAAAATATCGAAGAAAAAAATGTTTGTGTGCGTTTTTTAATTTAATTTTTATTGCAAATTACTTGCGATATTTTTTTTAGCATTTTATTATTATAGAAAATGTAAATTTCTAGGAGATTTTAAATGAATTGCATCTGTATAGAATTTTATTAACAGCATGATGATGTCAGTTCATAGTTTTATTTAAACGAAAAAAAAACCAACAACAAAAAACAAAAGTGTATTTTTGGATAACTTATTAAAAACAAATTGTTGACCGACCTACATACATACAAAACGAAATAAAAAATAACAGCTTTGTTTTTTATGTTTATTCACAATTTAAAGAAAGAAAAAAAGAATTTAAAATAAGTTATATTCTATTTTTTGTTTTCTGTTCTATTCCAAACTGCATTAAAATGCGCATATCATAAATACAACAATAACTCAATAGTTAAATTTATTTTGTTTTATTTTTTATTTGATTTATTTGTTTTTTCTTGTAACTCACTTCTTGTGTAATTTTTGTTTTAGTTATCTGTTCTCATATGGAATTTACAAGTATTTATATACCTACATATAGATTTAATAAAAAAAGAAATGCTGCCCCAAAAAAGCAACAACAACCAAAACCCTAGGAAATTACCCAACAACAAGAATATACAAGAAAGCATACTTACAAATACATGAAGAAATGAAGAAAAAAATAAATAAAAGAACAAAATCAAAAATTAAAGATTGAGTCTTATCTTTATTGCTGTTTTTCTATTTAATCAACAGTTGTGAGATCTATGATAAGCAGGTAAAAGACATTTAATTGTTACTAAGTAAGTCATGGACCTAATCTTTTTCTTCATTTATTTATTCGAAATACCGTGAGTATGTATGTTGATGGATTTTCAACGGAGTCCATAAGATCATGGTTGACCTACTTAATTGAAATGAGTAATTGTTTTTGGAAAACAAATACAAATGAAATTAATTGCAAATGTAGGGAATTAGGACTAAATAATCCCAGCAAGCATTTTCTATCCAAAAAATATCCAAAAAGTTACTACCAGGCGATGAAAACACTCGTAGGCGATATCGTATTTTTAACAAATAAGTTATACCGTTTGGGAAGAAATGAACCACGTACTCGTTACCTTTAAACATGATCTTCTTCGTCACAGTTTGAAGTTAATAAAGCGACACTCCAAAATGACACTGTTTTGTTACCTTAATTATTATCGCCTTAGTTTCAGTTTTATCTTCGCCGTCATATTCACTTTCACTATTTTCCGAACTGCCATTCACATTAAAATCAATTGCCTTTTTTGATGTAGAGCTCTTGTTTGCACTGAATGATGAATGTTCCAAATGATTCTTCTGTACTTATAACCAATGAGTTATACATCCATGACCTTAAATCTATATTTTTCCGCGCCTCACTATATTATTTGATACAGCAATGAAAACGGTTTCAGGCCAAAGATTTTTTATAATGAAAATGTATCCACAAATTTTTATTCGATGACAAATATTTATAGAACGACAGTTAAATTATGAAACTATCGAATTTCCATCTTCATTCATTTAACTAAGTAGTTACTACAGACGACCGAAATTGGATAACAATTCATTTGTTATTGTAAAATTACGAACTATCACCCTTTTACAAAAAATAAGTGTTGAAGTAGATAATTATTTGAAGATGGAGTTAGAAACTCACTTCCAAATGCTTGCAGGGAATCTACTTGGTTTTTTCTCAACAACTGAACCTGCTCTAATCTTAATTAGAAAACTAAAGTGGTTGGGAAAGTGCAACCTTGACACGTAATATATCTTCTGTCCGATCTCTGTAGCCATCGATACAATTTCAAACTTACATTCTTATATTTTCTTGTAAGCTTTTCATCTCTCTTTATCTCCCCCTTCTTCACTCCCCTATAGATCTCTACTTATCTCTTTTTCATTTCATGGATGATCACAATACGTGACTGAACATCCCCAAACCTAACCTAATTGAAATAAGTAATAGTTTTTGGAAAAAATATGGAAATGAAATCAATTACAAATGTAGGGAATTAGGACAAAATAATCTACTTAGTATTAGTAGAAAATATTCTACAGATGAAGAAGGTAATACCGCTTGTAATCTGAACCGATTTCAACGAAACTTGCTAGAGATTAAAATATATTAACTTCAGTATATTGTACAAAATTGTGTGTCAATCGTACAAACTTTGGGTCTTAAGTGCACAATTTACATAAAATCGGAAGAAATTATAAGTGGAGCAATATCTAAATCTGAACCGATTTTTAAGAAAATTAACACACATCATTCTAGTCTTAATTCAGTACGCTATGCCAAATTTCTTGCAATTCGTAACTTATATAGGGATTTTGGTGCTCAATTAACATAAAATCGGACGAAAATATATATGGGAGATATATCTAAATCTGAACCGATCTCCATGAATCTTAGCACACATTCTAGACTCAATTTAATATATTATGCCAAATTTCTTGCAAATCGTAAGTTATATAGGGACTTTGGTGCACCATTTACCTAAAATCGGAAGAAATATATATGGGAGCTATATCTAAATTTGAGCCAATTTCCAGGAAACTTAACACACGTCATTCTAGAATTAATTCAGTGCGACATACCAAATTTCGTGTAAATCGAAATATATATAGGCTACTTGGTGAACCATTTACATAAAATCAGACGAAAATATATATGGGAGCTAAATCTAAATCTGAACCGATTTTCACGGAACTAAGAACACATCATTCTAGACTTAATTTTGTACGCTATGCCAAAATTCGAATGATTTTCAGGATTTGGTGTACCATTTACCTAAAATCGGACGAAAATATATATGGGAGCTATATCTAAATCTGAACAGATTTTTTCCCAATTTCAATAGGGTTCGTCCTTGGGCCAAATAAATGAGCTGTACCAAATCTCATTCAAATGGGATTACAAATGCGACCTGTACTTTGTTTACAATTTAACATCAAGAGACGGACGCACATTCATAAATCGACTCAGCAAGTGATTCAATGCATATTGTCAAAAGGAACCATTGGTCTGTTTCCGTACTATAACAGTACCATGGTACAATTATAAAAGGTAACAGCAAGTCCCAGTTGATTTGATTCCAACGCAATACTAGTGTCAATATGAAATTGACAAATTATGTTTTTAAAAATTACCCAACAGGAAAATTGGGAACGCATACAATTTGAAATTGTTCTTTATTAAATGTGCTCCGTATTCAATTTACACAATCTGCCTGCTGGGAAAGTTTGAGGAAGAAAATCGTTCTTCATGGAATAACTCGCAATTCCCTGCATTTTCATATGTGTTACACATATAAGTGGTAGTGGCTCAATTATAGGAAAGATGTGGAAGCGATAAAAATATAAATTTGATAGATTTTCATTCATGTTTT
The DNA here is from genome assembly GCF_032173495.1 of Musca vetustissima. NCBI lineage: Eukaryota > Metazoa > Arthropoda > Insecta > Diptera > Muscidae > Musca > Musca vetustissima. Next base: position 35,578 of record NW_026888410.1, read on the forward strand.
TCAAATTTTATTTTGAGGATTCGAAAATATTTCATTTTCAAAATTTATATAATTTGTTTGTTTGTTTACATTTTTCTGTCAAATGATGTTGACACTAGCATAACTTACAAAAACAAATTTCCATGTGGTTGTTGTATCGTTTGTTGTACAACAACACTTGCTGTTACCTTTATTATTATACCATGTAACAGTACGAGAACACACCATATGTGTCCATGGCATAATTATAGTACGTTTACATTTAACCGGATTTCATTAACCCAGTGGATTTCAATTGTCAATTCGGTTGGTTAACCCGGTAAAAAGTTCTAATGTATATGCCGTATTATACAAGGTAGTCTCATGTTATGTGTTTCCATTTTTTTTTCAAAAATTTGCTTTTGACAACATTCAGCTTTCAAAATTTAAATGAAAATATCTTTCCTCGAATTGTACGCATATCATATGTTCAGTGCAAAATTGCTGTCAACTGTCAAACCAAGTTCTATTGATACCCAGCTAGCGGAAGTCAGCTCTTTTTTCTCATGTCAAATGTTGGCCTTTGTTTACGTTTTCATTATGGAAGTAAATTCTCAATAATGTATTTTGACAGCATACTTGAGAAGCAGCAGATATCAAGCTGTTCTCCCTGGACGACCTTATTTATAGACCTGGTGTCAAACTAGCTCTCGGGTTTCGCTCTCTTTTAATGAACTTTGGAGTAACATAAAGTAACATTTGGTAACAATTGTTACCGACCATAAATCTTTTTCCACTCATAACTCCACAATTTCACTGATCTTGTTGCGGAGACCATTGCACGGAACAGCTGTATATGATGTTATTTGCTGCGTGTTTTGCTGTTGAGGGCACTGCTGGGTGTCTCGATTTCCTACGCGTAGGAAATCTTCCTACAAAATTAACAACTTTATTAACGGTCGTTATTTAATGGAATTGGCTGTAATTTGATACTTTAAGTTCCCATTGGGTAGATATATCCCTACCAAAAATGATCTATATGGGTCCACTTTTTAGGATGTGTTGGCTGTCGGTAATTGGGACACATGTTTTAATTGAATTGGCTCTAATTTGGGCGCCAAATCTTCCTACCAACAATTTAGCATGGGACAGCCCGCCATTTATGAGAGATTATTGGTATTTTAAACTTCAATGTTCTCTTAGTAAGTTTCGGCCTGGTCTAGTGATCATAGCACCGATAAACATTTTTTATGATAGTAGAAAATCAAGTCTAATTTGCTTAACTTAACCTTTAGTTTTCATGATGTCTGTCTAAGGTAAGTGCTTCGGCTAGCGTTGGGATTACCATTACTGTCAGCGTTAACACGATTTGGAGTTTGTAACCCATTAATCGGTCATCAAAATTATTCTTTAGGCCGTGGACTGTAACTCTTTCTCACAGGAGCATCCATGTAGTTAGTAATGTTCCGAATCGAATCGAATGAAACTAAATTTTAAACATACCTCAATCGGAATACTATTCAGACCTGCTCGATAGGCATTTTTTATATCTTCGGATCTTCTTCTGACACGCCTGGGGGAGTTTTATCCACTAAATGACGGTCACCCTAATCATTGTTGATGATCTGCAACCCAAGGCTTCGGGGGTTTTTTAAATAATAGGCGGGGGTTTTTTAAATAATAACTTTTTCGACGCCTATCAAAATATGCGTGTGGTTTTAAAAAATATTTCTTTCGATGCCTATCAAAATAGAAGAGGCGTTTTTTTTTTAAATAATATTTATTAGAGGCCTTTTGTAAATAATATTTTTTTGAGGCCTATCAAAATAGACGTGGGTTTTTTAAATAATATTTTTTTACTACGTTAACGAATGTTCCTTTATGATATTGAAAAAAATAGTAAAATCTAGATTCTTGCTGTGCGGGTACAGACACAAAAAGACGATCTTTCTTTAAGGCCTATCCAAATAGGTATGGTTTCTTTTTAAAATCAAAGTAGGACCAAATGATTCTTTAAACGAATATTTTTCAAGATCTACAAAAAAATTAAAATTCATGTTTACGACGCACTGACTAAAATCGTACCATTGTTTAGTACACAACACAGTTTGCTATCCCTATCCATACTACCACACAATACAACTGTGAAACATTTGACGTTTACAAGTGGGTGCAGAAAAACTAGAAAATTGTGCGTATATTTTACAGACGGAGTTTATTTTATAAAAATATGTAGAAAATTGTGCAAAAATCTTAATAAAATTAAGTGAAAAGTAAACTACAAACAACAAATTTCCAAAATTGAATAAAATACTCTACGAAAATATGAAATAAAGCCGTAAAAAAGCAAAACAAAATTGTTAAAATTAATGAATGTGAAGAAAAAAAAATTTCAGTGTGTATGAATGTTTTCTCTCTGTCTCGCTCTCTTCACAGATGAAATAGAGTAGAGTTCCCCCCACCCCTTCGTTTGATTTATGTCAGTGGATTGTTATTATAATATATCTTTACAATAGTACCGCTATAAACAGAGAGTGTGAGGACACATTTGCAAAATATAAACAAACCACAACAAAAAAGAGTATTGTGAGAGTGAGAGAAAATCATATGAAGCATAGAAGTAGTGCTGCCAGTGGAATTGATTTGATTTCCAAAACTATTCTTGTTCATTAAAAAGCCAATTGAATCTATTAATGCATCAAAATGTATGGCGAATGGGTATCATTGTCCGCACATATAACCGCAAACAGTTGTGCGGCCCAAAGTTGCAGTGTTCTAAATAAATTTCCAGCCAGCTCGGGTCGTGAAGTGACTGTATCGGTGGTTAAACAATTGGCCACAAACTTGGGTATTACTCAGAATGCCGAACCAAGTCATTTGGTTAAAGATGAAGAGGTAAGGTGTTGTCATGAATATTAATTGAAGAAGATATTGTATTTGTAATGGATTTTATTGTTGTAGATATGTATTATTTGATGGTTGTCATTTTTGGCTATTGTGGAGTGTTGTAAGGGAGGGTCTGTTATGGAGAAGGTGCCCAACAAACCAAAAGTTTTGAGAATAATATATTAAGCTTACTAACACAAGCATTAAGCTTGAAAGTCTTGAGAAAATCTTGAGAAATGTTTATTAATAATTGTAGAAAAATCAAAACGGAACCCTTATGATACAATTACTTGTGTAATATTACTAAAAGCTTATTCTTCAAATGGGAAACATTTGTGTACAACAATAGTTTCTCAATCATAGTTGAAAACTGTTTGTGAATTCACATTTTAACAATATTTTTTAATATTACTAAAAAAAGCTTAAGAACAACTATTATTATAAGCTTGTTCTCATGTGGTATTGAGATTTGATTACTGAATGGTATGTTGGGTGGCTATAACTCATGGTTTTTAAATTCATACAATAACCTTAATTAAGTCTATATCGGCATCAATTTAAAACAGTTGAAGTCCTTATATACTTAAGGGCCTTGTTCAATGAATAGCAATTGTCTGCTATTGTATAGTTATATAGCTAGTTACTATGTTCACTAGTTACTTTATATCCAAAAGTGACACACAAAATAGATAATTGACTTCATTTCTTGATTGAAAAAGCTATCTAATTCTGTAGTTACTGGTAATGCAAAAAGTATTGAATCGACAAACAAAACAAAAAAAAAATTGTCATTTCCTTCAGACTTTTTACAATTTTCAGAATTGTGAAAGCAATTTTTTTAAAAAATATTCTTTTAATCATATATAAGTCATATATATCCACGATATACAAGATGAAGTGCTATTGAATTAAAAATCTCGGAATCTTAAAAATACATATGATGAATCTTGGGTAAGTTTTGATATTGCAACACAATAAATACATATGTATGTAATATTTCAACATTATTATCTTACAGATTTTCAATAGATGTCACTCCAGAAGCATCCAACAGATTGAGAAAACAATTAAAAGTTTTTAATAGGTAAATATTCTCCAAAAAGATCCATATCTTTATTTATGTACATATATTTTGTAATTTCTATTTCAGATGCTTCAATATTTCAATTATTTCGTAGAAAACGGATGTTAAAAGCGGCCAAGAAACAAAAGAAATGCAAATGTCAATATGGCGGCGTAAAAATTCTGATAAAATTAAATGAAACATAAACTATGTAAAATATAAATTATGAAATAAATAAAAAATACAATTTCCGTATAACATTTATATTTTCAATTTTCCAAACTGTTATAATAGCCAATTTGCTATATATTTGTAACTAGTGACAATACTTAAAAATGGTATCCACCCAAATGACTGGTTACTGGTAATGCAGGCAGGGGACAATTGACTTCCCCAATGACATACCCATGTTAAATTAAACAGTCTAGGGCATGATGTGGTAACTAGTGGTAGTTACAGGTAATTAGTAAAATAACTAGTTCATAACCAGTTACTCGAACTACTGGGAATGCATGAAGAAAATCAAAATAGTTTTGATTTTGAAAATGAACCCCTATCAATCTGGTGAATAATATTCATTTTGAAAGTTGTCAGCAAATAATTTTGTGTACAAAAATAATAAAATTGTGACGGAATAAATAAACAACTGAATTTACGACTCAAAATGCAATTTTTGGAACAAAAATCTATTTTTTGGAATAGTGATTGAAGAGTTTGCCATACACTAGTCAATCTCACATATACAAAAAGGGGTTCATCGGCATGACGGCATGATTTATAGTGTATGGGGCCCTTAAATCATGCCGTCATGCCGATGAACCCCTTTCTGCAATTTTTACTACAGGTAGAGCTCGTCTTCCTGATCACGAAAATTTATTACATTCATGGGGAAGTCCATACTTCCAGATATATGAACCTGTTAAGTCATATGCTCATAAGACTTAACTTCGTCATTTATTGATCGATTATTGTAATATTGGCAGCTATTTAGAAAAGTTTTATATTCCCGGCAGAAAGCCGTCTATATATAAAAGGAAATTTTAATCGCGTAGACCAATTTTCCACCTGCCCACAGGAGAAAGAAATAATTTATACCATTGTAATCAGAGCCTCAAGACTACCTATTGTAAACATTTCAAAAAAATCCTCGTCCGGACCTAAACTAATTTCTTCCGGTTCTCTTGTCCAAACACCTACAGAGGAATAAAGTCTCAACCGGTTGTTGGGCCAACGATTTTTACAAATAGATACATAAAAATTATATAATTGGAATACTAGTTTGAGTTCTACTGAAATCAGAACTAGACTAGGCTGCAAACATAGAAGGAAAATACTGAAATAATTATCGCAATTAAATGCAAATACTTCTGCTGGTGGTGCCTTTGTCAATTCAATTTTTGGGCGAAGAATTTGAGGATTACGGAATACCGGATGACTTGCCCGTAAACTGAACAATAATTGTTGCAAACCGGAATTTTCAGCTATGCATAGCTGAAACACAGAACAAAAACACATAGCAGGACCAGAAATATGCAGCGATGAGTACAACGTAGAACACCGTTCCCACCACGATCGAATCGAAACGACCCAGATAAAGCTCGGTCAAGTATACTCAAGAACCATATCATTTTCCCCAGGTGAGCAAACCATGTCCGTTGATTTGCTCAATATCCTATTAATAATGGCTGGCATCGAGCAGAACCCGGGTCCCACTTCCACCGAGGTCACTTTAAGTTCAGTGGGTCATAACCGCATAACGTGCAATCTTGTCCAGGTGAAATGCAACCTAGGTGTCATCTAAAACGTTTCTCTGGATTAGCCAGACGTAGAGACTGGTCAAATAACTTTGTGGCGAGCTGTTGTCCCACAAACAGTTCAACATCCCTAAATACTGGGTGTAGTTTCTGATAATCTGCCAAGCACCAAGCACGCTGCTTATGTCAAAGGGAAAGTCCTCAGCAAAAATAAGGTCCTAAAAACTCTGACAGGTACCTATTCCTGGGGAAAAGATAAAGAGACTCTCATCATGACGTACAAAGCCATTAGTCTCTCTGTACTGAGCTATGCCAGCCACGTTTGGACTTCATTCCTAAGTGACACCCAATGGCACAACCTTTAAACGATCCAGAAGCAACATAATGTGTTGCTTGCCAGACAGTTCCTTCTGTCCTGCCATCTGTTACAACAACAACATAGAACAAAAGCACATATCCTTTTTACGGATGAGTTGAAAATTAGGTCCATTAGGTTTTCTAACTTACAGAACTCCATCAGGTTTTCTCATAGTGTCCCATTAGAAGATCATTATATAATTACGTAATTAGGTCTTAGAGTAAAATAAAGTTAGTTTACAAAAATAGCGCTTGTGGTAGATGACCATTACAATTTCTAGAATTTACTCCTATTTTAGATGGTTCTATTATCTCTTGTATTGTTTTTAAAATTCTTTCGAAATATATATATATATATTTTTCATTACAGGTCAATTGGTGTATGGATGTAATATGTTTTGGCCTCTCACTACCCCTGCAGGAGCATGAAACAATCAAAGATTGTGTCAACATCTATTGTGAATGGATGACTGCGTTGCATCCGCAACCTAAAATAAGTGTACCCAAACCAATATGTGAAGATGCTAATATGTATTGTCGTAAAATTATAAATCATTTTCATAATTTGTTTGTGCCTCGCCAGGGTGAAAGTAAGTATATTGACATTAGCAATTCTAAAACTCCATAGATACACTCTGTAATATAATTCCCCTGATGTAGCAACAGCTCGGCAAATAGTAATTGAGAACAAATTTTTTATATCATATAATCACAATATATCTCTCGTATATATAACACTTAACACTGTTTTTCCACTCATTTTCCTTTCAAGTCTTACCATTTATTTATCAAAAAGAGCTTGGTAGGTGTTGCAATGCTGCTAGTAAATCGTTTTTAATTTATTTTCAGTTTTCACTTTTATAAAAAATATAAATAATTACTTGAATTCTTTTTCATTAAATTTTAAAGGTGTTGATACAATGAGTCGTCAAGCGGTGTTGTGTCATCGTGTCCTGCGAACACTTCAACAAACTGCACAAATATCCCAAACTATGGATAGAGAGACATGGGAATCATTATTGCTCTTCCTCTTGGCAATAAATGAGACATTGCTGGCACCACCCACAATTAAAGATGATGTTGGCGATCAATTGTGTGAGAGGCTGTTGCAAGTCCTATTCGAAGTATGGTTATTGGCATGTGTACGTTGTTTCCCCTCACCATCGTTGTGGAAAACCCTACAAGAGTCGTGTGCAATGTGGCGACATCGTGTGGCTTTGGTCGACCAATGGAATCGTGTGAATATGGCATTAACAGCAAGGCTGTTGGAATTCACCTATGGTCCAGCATTTCCGGAATTGAAAATTTGTGAGTAATTCGTTATCTTTTCATAATTTAAAAAAATTAAAATCTTTTTATTATCTATTTCAGCTGACGAAGATGCCCAATTAATTCCCCTGGGAATGACCAATGATTGTGTGGCCCAAACATGGTATCGTTTCTTACGTACCATTGGTAATCCCATAGCATTATGTTCACCACACATTATAAGTAAATCATCACATTTTGTACAATGGGCTCTGACGCACGATAAAGGTGCCGAAACCTATCAACATCCCTGCCTGCAAGCACTTCCTTTGATATTCCTTAAAGCCATAAAGGGTATATCAAATCAAGTTGATGCTTTCTTAGGTAAGTTATTTTTTTCCAACATTTGTTTTCTTCCTTAGTTTCGACAAATTGTTTTGTTGTGGAAGGCGATAATTGAGTTCAGTGTGTAATTTAGGGCATTTCGATTTTTCTTTAGAATGGTTTATGGTCTATTTTGTAAATACATACATATATTTAATTAGTTGTTATTGTATAGTTTTCCAAATAATCTCGAGAAGTAAAAGAAAATTATATTTTTTACTGTAATTCGTATTTATAGCTATTTAGATTGTTAAGAGAACATTTTATTGTTAATTTTTTTAGAAGTTAAATTTTTAAATTTAAAAGGCAAAATTGAGGTTGGAAGATTAAGACATGTGACTATTTCAGATCCATAGGAATGGACTTATACTCTTACTTACATCACCGTTCCGAACCCAAAACTATCATGTCTATTTCGGTAGCGAAAGTTCTTCAGTAAATGGTGTACCATCCCTTATAGACCCACATTGAAGTTACCACCAAGCACGGAATCTACAACCGTTCCTTGATCCCTGTCAGAACCATAGGTTAGCTTTCAGTTTTTGGTTGATTCCTTTAGTCTCATTGATATTCTAGCTGCTTGAAATCTGACTTGTAAATCAAGGGACATTAGATTTATTACCGCATTTAAAGCAGCTTGAGGAGTGCACCAGAAATGAGGAGTGAAGCGGATCGCTGTGCACTGTCTATCTTGGACAACCGCGTCTTTCTTCCAAGCGCCGGCCACCATACAAGGCAACCATAGAGAGAATGGGAAATACGACTGTATCATAGAACCAGTATATGATTTTTGGTTGTAACCCCCAGCTTTTGCCTACAGAGTTCTTTTTTGAATAGAGCGCCATGAGACCTCTCTTTGTGCGTTCCTCTACGTTCCTTTTCCACTTTAATTGGTTGGAACGTTGGAATTTTCCGCTTTCTTTCGTGAACAGTACCAACTCTGTCTTCGTGGGCCGGGCCATGAGACCTCTCACTGTGCGTTCCTCTACGCTCCTTTTCCACTTTAATTGGTTGGAACGTTATAATTTTCCGCTTTCTCGTGAACAGTACCAACTCTGTCTTCGTGGGATTTACCCCTAGCCCACTCCGATAGCAGTTCCAGTGTACTTTGCATATTGTCCGAGATCGTTAGTAGACATGTACCGCCTATTTACACGACCACATCGTCAGCATAAGCCACAATCCTTGTACGAAGCGTGTCAAATTTAACAAGAATCTCATTTATCAGCAGGGGTGATATCACTCCGCCCAGCAGTGTACCCCTGTTGACAGATTTTCTTATGGAACTCTCTCCAATGTTTGCATTGATTATTCTGCTTTTTAGCATCACATCAATCCAATCCACCAGAGTGGAGGAGATTTCTGTGTATACGAGAGCTTGGTGGATAGATTCCAGCTTAACATTATTAAAGGCTCCCTGTATGTCAAGGAAGGATGCTAATGTAAACTCAGAGTTATCCAAGTTTTTCTCGATGCACCACTACGTGTAGGGCTGTATCGACTGATTTGGCTTGATATAAGCGACTTGCGAATTACTGATTTTAAGGGAATCCAAGTTTGTTCTAATTTCTACGTCCAGTAACCTTTCCATTGTTTTCAATAGAAATTAATTAGATTCGTCATATGTTTGTAGTCCTTAGGATGCGTGTGGCAGGGCTTTCCCGCTCTAGGAATGAAAACCACTTTAACTGGCGCTGCATTCTGCAACATCGCAGTTATTATGCCGTCTGGCCCAGGAGATTTGAAAGGTGTTTATCGCTCATACCAGTTTTGAATAAGTAATTAGACCATTTATGAGAGTTTCACTTTCATGAGTTTGAGCTTGATGAAGAATAGGAACATCCATGCTCAAGTCTCTACACCTAGGAAAATGGGTCCCTAATAGCAGGTCCTTATAAGCATTCCAATCAGTACGTAGTTTTGATTTACTAGCCTTGTTGTAAGATTTTCTTGCAATTTTACTAATGATTGTAATTTCCTTATTCCATCACACCGGCTAAGATTTTTTTCCCAGGATTGGTAATTGAACAAGAATTCTCATAGCAACTCAGGAGAGCATTTGTCACCTCTTTTACAGCTCTTTCAAAAACGTTGGTCGTACGAAGGTCACAACGTCCCTCGATTCCCGATGCTCTTTCAGCTCTAAAGCAGTTCCAATTTGTTCTCCTATAGCGTTTCTGTTTTACTCCGTTGAAAAATATCATCCTGTGGTCCGAAAATGAGCACTTTTCCGATACTTCCCAATTTCCAATCTCAGAGGAGTCCATGATGTCTATAACTTTACCCCTCGCGCTGTTTACAAAAGTAGCTTACTGGTTTAGACCTTGAAAAAATATTCATTGAAAAATCCATGCTTTCTTTAAGCCTTTTTTATAAAAGCCACTCCATTTTTAGGTTATGAAAAATTCACTCGTCTTATAGACTTTGAAAAAATATATTTCAGGCCCTGAAAAAAAAAATAAAGCCACGACTTATTTAGCCCTTGAAAAAAATTCCTTGCAAAATCCACGCCTCTTATAACCACTGAAAAAAAATTTGAACCTATATTGGTAAGTTTCTACCAGAAGATATTTTATTCTTTGTCACCAAAGTAACAAATTAGAGACACTTGAGATAGAAAATGCGGCTAGAATATGCCTAATATTGAATGGTAGTTTAACCTCTGAAACTGCTCCTAGGATGTATCAAAATAACTACAATTTTCGGCGTGGAATTATTTCGGAAGTCCTTTCTTATGCCGATATTACTCCGTCGAGGTTTGACATATGCATTGCGGATTTAAATTGTATGTTCTGAATGTTGAATCCGAATTTAAGACAATTTCTCTAATTTAGCCCAAAGCCACAATATTGGGATATGAATGGTTCTTTTTAATTCACCTCAAAATCATTAACCTTCCTTAATTTTGCCTTTTATGCTATTGGGTAGGTACAATATATGCGTATTTTTATCTGATGGTATACCATTAAATATACTTTTTTTCATTATATCTCTATATCACTTCTTTTTCCCTTCTTTACTATTTATCTTGCACCTTTTTCATTTTCCTAAACAAAACTTTATATTACACCCAAAACTATACCGAAATTCCTTTAAAAAAAAACCCGTCTTACCAACAACAAACCAAACCAAAAAACCTAGGTATTTATATAGCGCCACAACGTTCAGGCGATGATGGCATTACAAATCTAATGGATATACGTTCGGCATTAAATGAAGCCACAGCTACGAGCAGTGGTGGTAATAACACAACCGGTGGTGGTAATCATCACCAACATCATCACCATCATAGTTTCTTTCATCATCATGGCAGTATAAGTATACATTTGAATAGCGGTAGCAATAGCTCTGCTACAAATCAACAAAATACAAATAATAATTCGGCGGCGAATTCGAATCAACATCATCAGCAACAGCAACAACATTCGTCGACACAATCACATTTACACAATTTCATAAGTGGTCCAGCTAGTTCGGCTCTAAATGCTTTAATGGGTCATCATTATCATAATCATGGTACAGCTGCTGCTGCTGCTATGAATAACAACAACAATAATAACAGCAACAACAACAGCAGCAGTAACAATAATGTACAACCATCTGCCCTGACCTTGAGTACGGCATTGGCCGCTAATGTTGCCCAAACTAATTCATCTATACCACCGGCTAGTGGTAGTCAATCGGCTGGAGTATTGGGCTCGATATCATTTGGTTTACCCTCGGCCAGTAGTGGTCATGATCAACAGCAACAACAACATCAACAGCAGTATCATTATCATCAGCAACACAATTTGCCACATTCACCAACACCACCGCTACAAAGGCGTTTGGCAAAAAGTTTTAGTGTTGCTCCCAATTTGACACAACAAAAGGGTGCGCTAACTAACTAAATCTAAACCTATTTTTATTGGCCAAATACAATTTGTTTTAATACACAATTTTTTCAACACTACTACTATTACAATTATTTTTAAATGTTCATAATTCACATATTGTGTTTTCTTCCTGTCTCGCATTGCATTTTTTTCGTTATATTTTTTTTCTCATTTTGTTAATAATAATTTTATGTGTTCTACACCTGTTATGCTTTAAAATAGAATCATTTTTTATGTACTCTACACCACTAGATGGTACAAGAAATTAAATATAGAATGACCTACAATAAGACGTCATATCTGCCAAACAATTGACATCTTGTCATATAAGACGCCTTTAGTTCTCATCATTACTTTACATGGCTCTAGGCCGTGCAATTATTGGCTTTGTTTTGAGGTTTTGGATCCGCGTTCCTCTAGCCATTCACTAACTCCTTAATCGTAGTAAATCTGATGAATTTTATCGACTGTACCCACATTGAACAAGCTTGCCATCTTGTTCATTCTCATGAGAATTGTATATCCTGCAACCAGCAAAGACTAATGAATTTTGAAGTTGTTGCAGTTTGGCACTTTGTGCTCTTATTGTGTACTAAATCTCCACACTAAAATGTATCAATATCGGCCATCTTTTTCGGGTAGCCTCCATATAACGGTACTTCAAACTTTGTTGTTGTTGTAGAAGTTTATATGGATATAGTTTTCCTGTTTAAATTTGACGAGCTCCGAGGACGGCATTCAATCTGTATGCGTTCAGCGCTGCAGCTACTGCATCAGTATGAATGCTATTCAGACCTGCTCCATATGTAACTTGATCTAGATGCTTCCTTTTATAACGTTTAACCTCTCTCTCTCTAGATCATGCAGATCCTTCCTGACACACATGGGTGGTGGATCTTGTGCCTGAAGTATCCGAGCAGGTACTGCAACGAAAGCATATTGCTATGCTGACGTAGATGAAGGCCAACTCATGAAGATGGTCCACTGGTGTCGTGAGGGGGCAATCTGTCGCAGTTTCAGCCGGCGTTCTGACAGGTCTGAATAATTTTCCATTGCGTATCACTAATGTTCACAGACGAGTATGTTTATACTGTCGAATGTGACCCCGAGTATTTTGGGGTAGTTGGTGGTCGGAATTGTACGCAAATTCAACGGCATTCTCATCTCCGCAGTCTATGTGGTGAATAATGTGGCTGACGACTTCGTGGTGAATACTTTCATACCTCGCCTTAAATAAGGCTGCTAATTCGAGGAGAGAGGCTTTAACCTCACACATATGTCCTCAACAATGGGACCCGAAGCCATGATCGTACAATCATCTGAATATGTCAATTCAATTCAAACGAGAACCTAGCCCAAAGGGCCATGAGCGATTCCAAAAACTTTTTTACATGGACTACACTAAAAGCTTAACCCTTTCAGTGTTTTTGTCGAATATATTCGACATTTAAAATTACTCTCTTCCTTTGCAATTTTTCGGTTATCCTTTGTACCGTTACAATTGATGTCTTTGTTTTTGCTGAAAGACAGACAAAACTGTCCGAGGGTTAAAATAAGAATTGCTTTTTTGTTTCTAAACTCTGCGCCTTCATATGATTTTAAGTACAAAATTTTAGATTTTTATTAAAATTCATCATATCATAAACAACAACGATTCTATGCCGCCCGGAGGGCGTTAAATACCAGAAAGGCTTCGGGAACGACGTAGGTGGCTATCGACAAGTTGAGGACGATGATCAAGTACTCGACTCCGGGCTCGTCCAGCTGCTTCTGCATATACATGGGTATTCCGTCAGGGCCCAACGCTTTGGATGACCTCGCGTTACACATGCAACATCGCCGATTGTGAACTGTGGTGGTACATCCTCGGCTGGAAGAGATCTTATACGACGAAGTACTCTTCTCTTCGCCCTGTCGCCCTCGGATACTCGACAAACTGTCGGTTAAAATAACTCGCGCATCTCTTCGTATCAGTCACACTTTCGTCGTAAAATGTGATCATCCTTCATACCAGGGTTCGAGAGCGACTTAATCGTTGCTCACAGTTTACTTACTTCGGTACCAATGTTGCAACTCTTCAGGTTTTCCAACCATTTATTCCTCTTATGCTCCGCGACTAATCTTCTGACCTCCAACGTAAGTTCCCTGACCCTGGGATCTGCTGTGTTAGATCCACGAAGCTCATCACGCTCATTTGCTAAACCAACTTCTTCTGCTGGGAAATTGGGTCTCATTTCGGGTATTCTACCAGCAGGTATAAATCTTGCGGCTGCAGCTGTAATGATGCCTCGGAATTTCCTTTCTGCTACCCGTACATCAGAAGGAATGGAATGTTCTCTGAAGCGCTGGTTGGTGAACTCTCTGAATCCTTGCCAGTTGGCTTTCCTATGGTTAAGGAATGTGCGGCGTTCAGAGATGATGAAATCGGTATCGGAACTTTAAATTTTTGGTGCTTTTTGCTCGTTTTTCGACCGATTTCGCTGCAATTCAGCACATTGGTGTTTTATTAGGTACACAATCTCTCCACTAAAAAGGTCAATATCGGTTATTTTTCGGATATCTTCCAAAATTTCGTTATTTTAAAGTTTTGAAAGCATTTTTGTTACCGAATTTGCTGTAATAACCTTATTGAAATTGGAAAAAGTCGATTCAGATTTACATATAGCTCCCATATATGTTTTCGACCGATTTTAGGTAAATGGTGCACCTAAGACCCAAAGTTAGGCCGATTGACTCAAAAATTTACACAGGGTACTGAATTAGGTCCAGATTGATGTATGTGAAATTTTGTTAAAATCGGTTCTGATTTAGTATAGCTCCCATATATAGTTTCGTCCGATTTTATGTGAATGATGCACCAAACTCACAATAGTTGTCCGACTGACACAAAATTTTGCATAGCATACTGAATTAGGTCCAGTTTTATGTATCCGAAATTTTGTTGAAATCGGTTCAGATTTAGATGTAGCTCCCATATATAGTATCGTCTGATTTTGAGTAAGTGGTGCACCAAAAACCCAAAGTTAGACCGATTGGCACAGAATTTTGCGCAGAGCGTACTGAATTAGGTCAAGATTTATGTATCCGAAATTTTGTTGAAATCGATTCAGATTTGGATATATATATATATATATATTTATATATACTTGTCAGATTTTAAGTAAACGATGCACCAAGGACCCAAAGTATGGCCGATAGGAATAAAACGTACTGAAATTAGTATACCCTAACTTGTGACATATTTAGATATAGCCTCCATATATATATATATATATATGGTCAAAAATGGCCAAAATTTTCAAAACTTGTTATTTCAATATCAAGTTATTTTAATGTCTGATTTGAGCATTACAAATCCATCGGTCCACTCGTTCTGGTATTTCTCGCACATTTTAACAATATGTAAATGTAATTTGAAGCGAATTAAATAACCAATTTGGTCAATTCGGAATATTTCACGAAACCTACTTTAATCCGAAAATTGGATCTATGGGGCAACATCTTCTGGTATCTCAACACAGGTGGTATATGTTTCTATACCTTATATAGCGGATAATAACCTGTGTGTAATTCAGTAGACCTACACAGAACATAGGCTGAGGGTATATATCTGTCGGCAAATTAGTCATAACGGTAAAAGCGTTGCTGACTTTTATTGTGATGCAACAACGAAGACTTGTGAAATTATATAAGCAAACAATCAATCAATCAATATAATAAAATAAGTAATTTAATAATAAGTTAAAATAGTGGTGTAGGGTATTATTACCTGGTCGACTGGTACGTCGACTATAACAGCATTGTCTATAATTGTTCCTCAACAATAATAATAATAATTTACTCATTTATTCTTTTCTTTAATATTTTTCTGTGTGTTCCTTTTTTTAGAGCTTTACACTTTCTTTTACTGTTAATAATCTTACAACGTATTTGTTACTCGATAAGTGAATGAATATTATTTTGAATTACCATTTATTTGTATTCACACTGCTATCACCATTGTTACTTTATATTATATTTATCAATATTTTTGTCTCTCCTGTTTTATCTTCTTCTTTGTAATATTTTGACGCCCCACAATTGATTGTAGTTGATGTTTTGTTTTTTGTTATTATCGTTATATTTATATATTTCTAACATAGCATCAATTTTTATTTTTTGGAATAATATACACACAGTATTATTTTGTTCGTTTTAATAACAACAACGCGGAGTGTTTGAGTGAGAGAAGAAGGTAAACGTAATTATTTTCAATTATTATTTTTATTGTTCCCAATTTTAATGAATCAGTGAAGTAACAACATGTCACGCTTCAATATTCACCGCAAAAAAACAAATTCAAAGTGAAATTTTTTTCCAGGTGACAATATACTATAAATTAATTTTTAAATTCTCGGTTAAGGGAACATCAGAAAATATTGGTGATTAGGATAACAATATTTTCGGGTATAGCAGATACCTTATTGGTGTAGTATAGGAGGAAAGAACCTAACAACAGTTTGACCTACAATTCAATGTGAAATTATCCAATGCATAATGCTTCGGGATATATGAATATAATAAAATTGAATCACTGCAGACATTTAACATTTTCGCCAATTTTAAGAACTAAAGGTGTCCTGTCCGATAGATGTTCCAGAAAAATGTCAACAGAAAGAACAATTGAAGGGCTTAATTTTTAATAAGAACTAAAAATATTAAATTAATCGAAGTGGAGCTAGGAGGACTGGGTGATTTCCATTAACCAAAGCACTAGGTTTCCTGCAGAGTGTAGCCACATAATTTTGCCTGAAATCGAAATTAAGGATGCAATGATTGGTGATTTAGAATAAAGTTAAAAGAGGTGATCCATCCCATTACACACTTTCAATATTAGACCTAAACGCACTCAATCTACAGGTGGGGGAAGTGCAATTGTATGATTTTTTGCACTAATGTGGTATCCTATTGTCCGAGTCTCTACGCATCTACCGATTAAAAGCCGATTTAAAGCGGTTATCGAGAGTTTGTTGGTTGGCTTTCAATGATTTTTGTAATGCTCCTCCATCTAAAAGTAATGGAAAGGAATTCTAATTTTATGCATATTAGTGAATCCTGATAATTCTGTTTGATGGTTAAGATGCCAACCTGACAGTTGTTTTGGTGCATCTGATATAACGTCCACCCAACTCCATCATTGGCGATATGAGACTTTTTCACAAGAATACTCGTCATTATGTTTGAGATTGCAATGGTGGAATTTTGAGCAAGAGATGTCTTCAAAACACTAATACATCAATCAAAGTGAAAAACTTGTCAGAGTACCAAAAAAGGGTCCGATCGAATAAAGTACTTGCATGTCGTTTAGAAAAAATTGGGAATCGTTTAGAAAAATTGGGGCAATCCACAGGTAGGGGAAGTGCAATTGTATGATTTTTGCACTAATGAGGTCCTATCGTCAGAGTATCTACACCAACCTTTAAAGCGGTTATCGAGAGTTTGTTGGTTGGATTTCAATGATTTTTACAATGCCCCTCCATCTCAAAAGTAATGAAAAGGAATTCTAAGTTTATGCGTATTAGTGAATCCTGATAATCCTGTTTTAGGGTTAAGATGCCAACCTGACAGTTGTTTTGGTGCGTCTGGTATAACGTCCATCCAACTCCATCATCGGCATATACCGATATGAGACTTTTTCACAAGAATACTCGTCATTATGTTTGAGATTGCAATGGTGGAATTTTGAGCAAGAGATGCCCTCAAAACACTAATACATCAATCAAAGTGAAAAACTTGTCAGGTACCGGTTATGATCTTTGAAATTTAAGACGTTAGCCGGCGAAATTGTGTCACCTCGATTGACCTTAGCCATAAGTTGTTGTTGGCTCGGACGTATAATTGAATTGCTGATAGGAAGGACACTTATTTAGGATTCCGGGGACAATGCTGCGAATTTAGAATATTTCTATACCCGAATCTTAATTGTGCCAGAATCTAACGGGTTTGCCTAAGAAGAAGCCTCTCAGTTCGAAATTGCAGAAGGGTGTTGCAGTAAACAATTTTTGCATCTTTAGCCAGCTATGTCTTTGGAGGCCATCTGTTGATGCACTGATTTCATGGCGTTCGACCCTATAAAGTATATATTCTTGATCAGCGTAAAATTCTATGACGATAAAGACATGTTCGTCTGTCTTTTGTAATCACACTACCCTCTAAACGAATTGAGATAGATTGCCAAAATATTGCATTTTTGTCTGCAGGCAGGTCATGTTCGAAGATGGGCTATACGGTTCACGTTGAGGCATAGCTTCCATATAAGTGGCAAAAGGAAACGATATGGATACATGATTCCTTTTGAGAATATGCATAGAATCACTTTCTGAGTCGATTTATGCATGTTGGTCCGTCCGCCTGTTGATGTTAAATTGTAAACAAAGTACAGGTCGCATTTATGATCCGGATGAAATTTGACAAAACTCATTTATTTGGACCAAGGCCGAACCCTATTGAAATTGGGGAAAATCGGTTCAGATTTAGATATAGCTCCCTTATATATTTTCGTTCGATTTAATGTTAATTCGATCGCACGAAATTGGCACAGCGTAATAAATTAGGTGTAGAATGATGTGTGTTAAGTTTCCTGGAAATCAGTTCAGATTTAGATATAGCTCCCATATATATTTTTGTCCGATTTAATGTAAATGATGTGCCAAAGCCCCTATATTTCTTTCGATTTGCACGAAATTTGGCATAGGGTACTGAATTATGTCTAGAATGATGTGTGGTGAGTTTCCTGAAAATCGGTTAAAATTTAGATATAGCTCCCATATATATTTTCGTCCGATTTAATGTTAATAGTGTACCAAAGTCCCTATATATTTTTCGATTTGCACGGAATTTGGGATAGCGTACTGAATATAGTCCAGAATGATGTGTGTTAAGTGTCGTGAAAATCGGGTCAGATATATATATATATAGCTCCCATATATCCGTCCGATTTAATGTTAATGGTGCACTAAAGTCCACATATATCTTTCGATTGTCACGAAATTTGGCATAGCGTACTGAATTAAGTCTAGAATGATGTGTGTTTCGTGAAAATCGGTTCAGATTTTGATATAGCTCCCATATATATTTTCGTCCGATTTAATTTAAATGGTGTACCAAAGTCCACGCATACCTTTAGATTTGCACGAAATTTTGCATAGCGTACTTTATTGAGTCTAGAATGGCGTGAAAATCGGTTTAGTTTTATATGTAGCTCCAATATATATTTTCGTCCGATTTAAGGTAAATGGTGTACCAAAGTCCCTATATATCTTTCGATTTGCTCGAAATTTTCCATAGCGTACTGAATTGAGTCCAGAATAATTTGCGTTAAGTTTCCTGAAAATCAGTTCAGATTTGGATGTAGCTCCCATTCATATTTCCGTCCGATTTAATATAAATGGTGCAACAAAGTCAATATATATCTTTCGATTTGCACGAAATTTGGAATAGCGTATTGAATTAAGTCTAGAATGATGTGTGTTAAGTTTCGTGAAAATCGGTCCAATCGATCGGAATATCGTGTATCATGTTTAATCGATTTACATAAATTTGTCCCATTGTACGCAAACGAAATGAAATTTAGCATAGGTTCCAGAAAGGCATAAATATTACATATTTAAGTTCGCTCAATTTCATGTCAATGTTCTTTCGAAAAGGCGGAGTCTGTTAGGAGGCATATGTAGAATATACCCAAATTGGTGAAGGGTATAATATAGTCGACCCAGTCGGACATTACTACTTTCCTTACTGGTTAATTTTTGGTCATTCAAACCCCTTCTAGATTTTCACTTTCTACGGTAGATTTTTCACAAACATATTTTTACATTTTCTAAAAAAAATATTCATAACTAATACAATAATTTATTATTCCAACGGCTGTCAAATTGATAAACTCGTCTAACTAAAAAACCTATGAATTTAAACTAATGTTAAAATCTATGTGGCTATTATCCAATAGACCTGCTCCTAATGCCCTTGGAAATATCACCAATTATCAATTCGATACTTTTGATTTTGTAATGCAATCCAGTATTCCCAAAAGTTTTTCATTATTCGGCACTTACCTATATGGAGAATTACCTATGATAGACAACCAGGCTAAAATCAGGTCTGATTTTACAGCAAAATCTATAATCCATTTCTGCCTTTAAAATCGAATTGTTGAGTGCTTGCTGAGGAAAAGTGCTTGGGCTTGATAAAATATAATCCTGCACTCAGTTTGCTTTTTGACTAGCTTATTTGTAATTAAATGTAGGACTGAGTCAAATAAGTATTTTGATAATATTCGTACTAACTCAACTTGACAAGTTTTACCAATTAACATTGCCCTTAGCACTCCACTGCATGTGTTATGTATCTACATCACTCTGTACTTAACATTTCTCATTTACGAAGTTCACGAAGTTTGATAGTAGCACTTCTATTCAAATATGAAATGTAAACATTTGGAACAATTTTTCAAATGTTTGAACTCATTCTTACACATTTTCACAGAAGCTTGCCGTATTAGAATTAGAGTTTTAGTGTAACACAGACCTGCTGCTGTTGCATGTGAAACCATAAACACAGTTAACCGGCTTTTTTTCTCCCTTTTGAATCTAATCAGGTGATTGATATGCGTATTTTTTCGGCATCAATTAATGGAACACGTCACACCGTTCATATTTATTATAATCCATATAAGGGTACTTCCAAAAAATGGCTCGAAACAAAACAAAAAAATATCATTTTACCGCTAAAGCCAACACAGCTAAGTAGTCTACTTATTTTATTATTGCTGCTGCCGCTTCACAGAGCATGTGTGGTGTGGAGATAGATCAGTGGTTTAGAGAAGTTATAGACGAATGTGAACCATCGAACGTAACAATACTATTTTTTATGGCTACAAAATAAGGTTGGCCTGCCACCGGTAGGTAGTTGTGAATTATTTGTTTTAATTGAAAGATTTGTTTATTTTTAAGTGGACGACAACAACGACGACTAGTTGTGATGTGTGTAATTTATTTTTTTCTTGTTGTTGTTTTTGGTTTTTTTGTTGTAAATAGAAAGTTTTGTAATTGTAGTAGCAATCATTTGTTTGCGGTAGGAAATTTGAAATTATTTTCATTCGGAAAAATCGCATAAACCACTAGAATTTAACGTGTTCGATATTTTTTGTAGTGATAGTAATATAAATAATTACGTTTCAAACTCTCCTCGCCGCTTTGTTGTAAAGTATTGTACCAGCACCAATTTTAACCCGCTCTCTACTTGTCCTGCATTTTTATATTATTAATATTCCTTTTTTTTGTTTGCCTATATTAATTTTTTAGGCTTAAGCAAATCCGCTCTCATTGGCTTGACAACATCAAGATCATCAAACGCAACTGCAGCGCCAGCTCCCTTAACGCCAACCTCTGGACCGCCATCCAGCAGCAGTTTGGGCTGTATGTACTACTAACTACGAAATTAAAAATTCAATCCAAAAAGTAAAACTAATCTGTATATCTTTCATTCCAGCTTTACCCTCCTTGGGTTTGGAACCCAGACCTCCATTGGCTGCCACCCGACCTAAATGTAACAGCATCTTACATCTGTTCGGTGAATGGTTGTTTGAAGCGGCCCACATTGGGGGTGATGCTTGGCTAATGAATACCAAAAGTAAAAACACAATTTTCGAATACCCTACTCCATCATTTCATTCATTTTTCTCTTCTCTCTCTCTCCTTTCAGAACAAGCCAGTGAGGCCAGTAAACGCCCCTCCTCGATGATTATGGAAACTCGTAAGGGTAGCATTTCTTTGTCACAACCAAATTCCCTTAACGACCCCTCAAGCCTGCCGCCCACATTGACTATCGATAAATATGAATCGGGTCGGGCTGAAGCCATTGGCACCCTGTGTAAAATATTTTGTGCTAAAAAAACTGGTGAAGAAATCCTCCCCGTTTATTTGGCCCGATTCTATATGGCCCTGCAGCAATGTTTGAAAATTACCGAAACTAAAGAATGTGATGAAACATTGGCCAGTATTCTATTAAATTCCGCCGATCTATTTCGTTTAGATTTAGATGGTGTACATGTACTGTTGCCCTCATTTATTGCAGCATTGGAAATTGTCCTGCCCGCAAAAGATTTGAAAATTAAAAATCAATCAATGCAATTTAATAAAACCGATTTGCGGCGTTCCGCCATACAAATTTTACTATCGATTTTGACACTACCATTGCATTTTCAAACACTGCCCATACGTGATTTAACCAATGAGACTTCGGAGAGGTGAGGAAAAACTCTAAAAAAAACTTTTAAATTAAATTTCAATTTTGTTTTAATCTTTTTTTCAGGATTACAACATTTTTACAATTGAAACCCCGTCTAATAAATATTTTAATGAATGCCCTACAAGTGGAAACGGATGCACAAAATACCCACATGTTATTAGGTGGCCTATTACTAACGGTACAAGATGCTGTTACCTTTGAAGAAACTGAAAGTCTGGGAGATCATTCGAATCTTCATGGTGGTTCACCTTCGCCTGGTCATGGTAATGCTGAATCGAATATTCTTAGCTCGGGTGAGTTATATTTTAAAGAGAAGAGGGGCATCATGAATTTGCCATGCAATTTTTCATATAAATATTATTTTGGATCATTTAATTTCGTATCGAAAATATATTGGATAATATATTTCGTAATTGAAATGTAGTGCATGATATTCTTTGTGTGTATTTGCTCATATCGAATTTGTATGTTTGGGAAACATCCCGAGAGTGACATCCCGAAGCGAAGAGTACTATATCGTGATGTTGCAAGTGTCATCTGAAGCACTACATCATAAAAGCGTTGGGCCGAGTGGAATCTCTATGGTAATAGGTGGATTATCTGGCTAAAGTCATTAATTTGTCGATAGCCAACTATAAAGTTCTCGAAGTCTGTGCAATGGGCAGAGTGGGTTCGCTACTGTTCCCAGATAAGGGCACCACCACTATCCTGTTACGAATAATCAGCATGAGCTCGGTAAGCAACAAGAGTCGAACACTAATCAAAGCATTACCTAACACAGGACGGTGTCAATCCTGCCATACTGTTAGAGGACGTCGATAATTGGATTTCGGCAAAATAAGTATTTGGAAAGTTATTCGAATCATTAACTCGTTTTAGCATTGTCATAGCATTATCCACCCACGCTAAAAGTTTCGAATTATATTTTCCATCGTAAACTTTTGAAATATCACCTTTGTCGGAAGGGAACAGATATGGCGATATAATTATTTGTGAAGGAGGAAGAGGTTAAAAAGGAGTCCGACGGTGTCTGTTTTGTAATTATTCGAATTAATCTCCCTATTCTCTACTGCTGTTCGTGAGAGAAGCAAAGGGGGCAGACCAAATTTCACCATTCTATTCGAATCGTCATGAATACTTCCCGAGCTATGTGCGAACAATCTTATGATAAAATAAAAAATAAAATATCTGGCGCATCTCTTCAAAACAGTCACAGTTTCGTCGTTAAATGTAACTCAGGTCCTTCTTACCAGGATTTGAAGGGAACTTAACCGTTGCCCAAAGTTTACTCACAAGAGGACCAATGTTTGCTGCACTTCAGCTGTTCTAATCACTAATTTCGCTTATGCTCCGCGATTCATCTGTTGACCTCTAACGTTAGTCAGTCTAACTACCACCGCTAGGAAATTAGGTCTCATCTCGGATATTCGACCAGCAGCTATAAATCTAGTAGCTGTTGTGGAATGGAAAGTTGTCTGAAACGATGGTTGGTGAATTCTCTGAAAACCTGTCAGTTGACATTCCTTTGATTTATGAATGTGCGGCTTTCAGGCGGTCTGTCGATGGAGGCAATTATGGGGGGAGAAGGTCTGATCCAAGTGAAATGAGGGCCCAGCAGTTAATGACTGTGACTTTCTCCCATTATTCTGAAAGGCGCATCCTCATTTCCCGAGCATTAAGTGGAGTTATAAATTTCTAGCCAACCAAGATATTCTTCCGATTCTCATTTATTGGCTTTCGAAGATAGCTGCCAATAAATTGCAGAAATGATTGAAAGTCGGTTGTAGAAACAGCAACGTACGGCGTTCAATTCTGCAGATTGGATTGCTGTTGAGGAGAACGCGGAGACGTGTTCCGTATTTCAATGAAGAAGGTAACGTCGTGGATAAAGTTTCACTGTGTATTGATCAGCAAGAGACAACGTAATCCCGTTCATAGTAGTCTCACAACCGGACAGAACCACGGTTTTGCTTGAACCCGGCTGGGGCCAAAAAAATCCTGAAGAATAATTTATGTGTCTCGCAATTTCCTTCCACCATCCCGAATATCAGGATGTTTTGATCTGGTGAGATATTTCTACTTTGGAATAGCTCCGTTCATTATGTAACTAATATTAATGAAAGTAACATCCATACAAATGTATTATCCAATATATTTTTTTATACGGAAAATATATTATCCAATATTAAAACTATAGGAATATACTATAATATCCAAATCTCTTATATATTTTGTTCCATTTATATTTATTTTGTTGATTTTTTTTTAATTTGCATTTCTTTATTTTTGTATTTATGTTTTTTCTTTTCATCCCTTTTTGGCTTTTTGTTGATTTATTTATTGTAACACCCCCGTTTACATTGAGAGCTACAGCTTGTTCTGAACGATCTGCTTCAATAGCTAGTGTTGGCAATTCTAGTTTAGGTGCACACAGTACTGCTACCATAGGTAATTCTGTTGCCGCTGGTTCAACAGCAGCTGATTCGTATCATGGTTCGGGTACATTAAATGCCCGTGATAATTCATCGCAACATGAATATCCGAGTTTGACGATATTCGATGATTTGCCATTGGATGTTTTGCACGAATATGAAACAGCTACTAGTTATGGTAATATAATTATGATTTTTTTTTTATAATTTAAAAATTTCTTTTTTCATTGTTACTTTTCTTTCTTTCCTATAATTTGCTAATTTTCCTTGTTTTTATTATAACCAATAAATTGTTAATTTGTTTTATATATTAAATAATAATATCGTAACTCATCTTGTAGATAATGCCCATGCACTATTTGTTCGCGCCACATATTTGGTATGTCACCGCTTGATTTCATCATGGAGAACGGATTTGAATGTTTCCCTGGCGGCATTGGAGCTACTTTCGGGTTTGGCTCGTCTCTTTATACGTGATACAGGTATGTTTATTTTGAAAATTAAATATATTTGTTTTTATTTATTTTGTTGTCTTAAAATATTGTTTTTGCATTGTTTTGCTAATATACAAATATTTATATCCTTGGTTTTGGGGCTGATTGGTTTATGTTGTGTTTATTTATTTTCTCTCTCTCTACATTCCCAGCATTTGTTTCTTGTTTCTTATATTCCCATTTTTTATTATTTAATTATTCTTGGTTTATCTATACCCCTTCTCCGCCAACTTATTTTTGTACATATAAATATATAATTTTATTATTTGTAGCGGCGTGTGTGTATGTGTGTGATTTATGTTGTCAATATATATATTTTTGCAAAATCCATTTTATATAGAGGGTGTTAAATTATATGAATTTCATATTTCGACTTTTTGGTGGGTACGAAACAACTTTGCATTTTATTTCGTTTATTTCACATGTAATTCAATTCAAGGCGAACGAGCACATTTAAGAACAGAATTACAATATACATCGTACACAATTAACTTTACCTTAAAATATAAAACAACCCCACTATTTTACAGATCGCATACAACCAAATTTTTCTGTTTTTTAGTGTTTACGAAACCTTTTTGACTTTTTAGTATAGGTCCACTGATAGATAACGGTGCCACTCAACGTTTAACGTTTTAACGTTTTAAGGTTCATAGTAACATTTCTGCACAAAATTATCTATAAATACTGGTCTAATAAGGAGATCAGGAGCAGCTCGCCTTCACAATGATAAATTCGTCAAATTATATGTTGCATCTCCACGTTTCCAAGACAGTAAGGTCTATAATTCGAAATTTCGTTTCTTCTCATGTGATATTCACATTATCTTTATAAGTCTTTCCGAACGATACGATAGGTAAGGCAAGGTTATAATATATTCATCTGATTCATACAGGCCGATTTCACTTTTATCACCACCAGCGAAGACTCTTGATGCATTACTCCACCCCAGCATTAGGAAAAGCTATCCAGTTGCATGGGTTTCGGAAGCAACACAGCAAAATAACAGCTTAGCACGCCATCTCCACGCATAACAGTCATTCATGCCACACTGTTTAAGGACATCGAGAACACTTTTCTTTCGGTCATATTTGAAACGTTGTGTAGACGCCATTCGTACGTTGATTCAAACCCCGAAGAGTGTAAAAGGTAGTTCTTCATAGTGGAGTGATATCTCCGAAACTGTTTAACATTTGCCTTTCCGGTATTACTCGTCCTCCAGATTGAGGGAGGGCGCACGTAACGTATGCAGATGATTGTACGGTCATGGTGTCGCGTCATATGTGTAAGGTTGAACGCCTATCTCGCCTTTTACATTGACTGCGTCGAGAGGCACACAATTTCGACCACCAACGACCCCAAAATTCTCGAGGTCACATTTGCGATAAGTTGAAAAGTACAAACAAGGTCCTGAAGTCGGAAACAGGGGGCTGGTAACGATCCCATGTTGACCTCTTGCGGTACCAGCGCGTTCCACCAATACTAGTGCTACACAATCGAGAAGTATTCAGTCCTGTCAAAACGCCGTTCTGAGAACTGGAACAGGTTGCCTCCTTATGACACCAGTGGACAATCTTCATTAGGAGATGTATATACTTCCCTTACGCCATCATAGAAATATGCTTTTGTTGCAGTACCTGCTTAGGTGCTTCAGGGACAATCATCCTACCAATCATATGGTGGATAAAACGCCCCCACCCGGGTGTGTCAGAAAGGATATGCATGATCTAGAGAGAGAAAGAGAGAGATGTATAATAATAAACCAGTAAGGAAGGAACATTGACATGATATTGAATGAACTTGAATATGTGATCTTTATCTATATGTGAACCGACTAACATCAATCCGTACATATATTCTGAAACCTATGCTAAGTTTCATTTCATACAGGCAGATTTAGAGTCGTTTGTGTACAATGGGACAAACTTATTTAAATCGATTTGTAGCACTCTTCAAAATTTAATCTCAATCAGACACCCATGCGAAATATATATGGAAGCTATGTCTGCATCTACACCAATTTTAACAAAACGCAATAACGTCATTCTAGTCTCAATTTGATACGTTGTGCAAACGTTCGTGTCAATCGGACAACCATTAGGAGTTTGGTACACCATTTACCTAAAATGGGACGAAAATATATAGCATATATATATATATATATGCGGGAGCTATATCTAAATCTGCGACCTGTACTTTGTTTACAACATAACATGTACAGACGGACGGACATGCATAAATCAACTTAGAAAATGATTCAATGCATATTCTCAAAAAGAACGGTGTATAAAAGAGGGAATCTATAGATGAAGTTACCATTTGAACAGGTCTAAATAGCATATTGATGCAGTTGCCGCAGCGCCATCTAACGCATTTGATGAACTTCAGCTGCCCAACAAACCGGAGTAATTTTGGCCGAATTACGTAAAAGATGGTGCAGTCGTCCCAACTCGTATTGGGTACTGATTAATGACCACGTGGAGAATGTATGACCAGCACGTACAGAATGTTAGACCTCACATTCAGCCTTTTCCTTTTGATTTGGGTTAGGTTTCGGATCAGAAGTAGGAAGTCAGAGATAGTGAGCTTCGCTGATTCCACTACTTCATTCGATTTAGAGGTCTCCTGGAAGATATTTAATCGAGCAGCTGGATTCGGGAGGGAGATCCTATCCATTTGGACCTCAAGATGGAGTGCGTGCGAATAGATTCTTTCGAACTTCCTTACGAATCTCATCTTGCCCTTTATGAGGTGAACATCCCTCTCCGAAAGAAAATTCGCGTCTCGAACCATGAATTTGCGAAGATACGAAACAGCGCGTTTGTAGTGCCTCGCGTCAGATACTTCTCGGGTCTTTCCAACCTTTGAGCCGCTGTCCGTTGCTGGGGTCTCGACAGATTCCCTATCGTCGGACATCGCCTCCGTCGCAAATTGCTTTTGAAGTTTATTGTAGACAAGTGCCGACGCAGGACCTGTTGGAATCAGAATTGAATTCGGTCGGTCAACGGTCTACGCTTCCTTCGTTTAGGCTACAACAATCCCCTGTGTAGACTTGGCCGGGATCACCGTGGTGTTCAGCTCATCATCATCAGGATGAGATTTAGTAGCAGTTCCTCCGGAAGCGTATCCCCACATTGTTCTTCCGGTACAAGTATGTCTAACTGGTCGAAGATTTCCATACTTTGCTTCTCTAAACTATCGCGGATAGCGTTAAGAGTCCCGTGTAGGTCCTCCCCTCCGAGAACTACAGCCCTGTCATCAGTCCTGACTTGCTCGTTTGCCAATAGAATTGCCGGTTCGTCAACGTTGTTCGGGGTTGAAGTTAATGCGCTTGTAACAGATACAACTGCAGGAGCCAAGGCATCCACACCTAGAAAAGCTGGATCACAATCGCTTGATCTCGACGACACGTGGCTTGTGATCTCACCAACGATTGCCGCCGGTACTGGCCTATTAACTCCCTGTACCGTAACTTTATTCCTTTTACTCTTTTTTTTCCATCGTATTAATAATTATGGGCACTATTTAATTAATTTAAGGGCACTAACCCTTTTTGGTCCACCGGTGATCCGAAGATCCTCAAGAATTTCACGAAGTGCAGAGAAAAGTTGACCTAGGTCAGATTCAACTTGAAACATCGTAGTAGCAAACTGTTAATGTTGTTGATCTTTTGTGTGATGTGGGGAGATAATTATATGCACATCATGGATACACCCTTCCCATCTACAACCCGGGAAGACGCGTCTAGTAGGAGATTGGTTATAGGTTAACCATGATGGATTTTTGGCAAAAATATATATGTTCCTTAAACCAACCATCTCTAAAGATTTTACCAATTTAATACGTAGCCTGACTTCTTACGTCTCTTGTGTCCTTACCAAACCGTTCAGTGGCTGAAGATTTAGGATTACGCTCAAAGCAGCTTGAGTAGTACTTGGAGGAGGAGTGATGCAGTAGCTGTACAGTATTCAGCTTGGTCAAGAGTGCTCGCTTGTCAAGCCCCTGCAACCATACCCAGAAGGGTCTACGATCAAACAAGACCCAAGTCTTACTCGGCCAACGTCTTTCATCTCAGTCCATTGCGTACAAGAGCTTATAAAACAACAGCAATAAGACGATAACCACCGCAATTCGTGGTGCCACATTAATTTGTGCCCTCAGTCCATTGTGAAAAAGAGCTACCACAAAGCAACAACACGTTAATTTGTGATCAAAGACTGTTCCGAGGTATTCGGCTACTAATGAGAGTGCCAAATTCTCTTCATTCAATTCAACATGACCAATACTTTGTAACTAGGTCTAATGCAAACCATTAGAACACGAATGTCCATATTAACACCTCAGTCTTATGGTGTCCACAAATAACAGGTATTTCCAACTGGAAAATCTAGTAAATTTCCACCTAGTTGATCGAGTGTTTTGCTTCCGGAATCCTCTCTCAATATCCGTTGACAATCCACTGTGCAACAGATTTTATCTTTGTGATAACATTTTTTAAATTTATTCACAATCTACGAAATTTATTAGTGTAAATAAATATAAGGTTTTCTGAGCAAGAATTGGTCACTAATTGAAAAGTTCTAAGAAAACAAACGAATATCAATATATTGCCTTTGAGGATCATATCCAAAATCTTATGAGTGTCAATTTTGTAGAATAGATTCGGATAATTGACCTTTTGGGTTAGTAGGTGCAAAAATAATATTCTACCACAGACCATGTGTTCCATTTTGTCGCCGACTGAAAATTTCGTAGATGAATTAAATGGTTTAAAATTATTAATTGGATTCCTAGGCTCTTTATATAAAATGGATACAATAATTTGCCTATCATTTTTTTTTAATTTCCATTTCAACAACATCATCATTTACTTTCATCAAATGTATAATTACAAAAAAAAAACCCTAACAAACTAATTTTTCTTTCTTATTTTTATTCTCTCTTCCTTTAATGATAAAAAATACTAACTAATCCTGGGAATTTGTTTGAATATTTTAATAAATAATATTTATAATATTATTATTTTGTAATTTTTATATTACCCATTAATTAAACAAAAACAAAACCATTAACAAAACCTGCTGTTGTGTTCCATACAAATCATATTTGTAATATAACGAACATCGATCATTCATTGCAATAAATCATTTCATACATTCACCCCAAAAACAACAACAATAACACTTATATACTACTTATTGTACAAATAAATTATACACAAAAAATGTGAAATGCTCTGCAGCTCGGAAATTTACTAATGGTAATGAATAATTCGAACATTTTTAACTAACATCGGTTGTTTTTCTTCTTCTTTTTTTGTTTTTTTCTCTTCTTTTTTCACGAAAAAATCGAACATTGTTAATAACTTTTTTAATTATATATATCATACAACAATGCACACACATACACCTACACGTACATATCACTATTATGGAAATATGAAATATTATTTCAATTCCGACAATTCCATTTCTTCTTATAACTCCTTCTTATTCTTCTTCGGTTCTGATGGTCTCATGTGTGAACCTAACAACTATATATAATATTTTAAATAATTTTGAATTTTCAATTATCATTTGGGTCCATGATACGGGTTATATATTATCACCAAACATTTTTCCATATTTTTTTCTCTGTACATTTTTGATAATCCGAACAAATAATGAAAAAAAAATCGGAACAAATATCTTCACACAAAAATATACACATAAATAAATTCAACCTAAAATTTGGTGGTTGAAATTAAAAAAAAATTGTTGTACAAATCGTTTTCAAATTGAATGCAACCAAACATACAACCATACCAATCATATACAAATACACCAACCAACCAACAACAACAATCAAAAAACATAAATAGAAACCTTAGTCAAAATTGAAGAACCAAGTCAAAATCTTACGATAATTTCCACAGACGCCTTGGAATGTAAACGCGCCGTCAAATGGATTTGTGATTATATCTGCTATCAGTGTTCGAGACCGCCACAGGCACACAGCAAAGATTTGCACAGCACCATTGTTGCGGCATTCCAATGCACATCGGCCTGGTTGATGCAACATCCCTACTTGTTGCAGGATAAAGATTGTCTACAGACCGTATTAGAGGTGGTTGAATTGGGTATATCGGGTACCAAGAGTATTGGTAAACCTGGTGATATACCGAAATTTAAAGATGAAAAAGAATTGAAACCAGCTTCTATGCGTGTTCGTGATGCTGCCGAGGCACTGCTGACAATTATTCTGGAACAAGTTGGTTATTTTCCAAGTGAATGTGGCCCGGAGTCGATATCATCGCTATTGGATGAGGTAGCATTGATGAAACATTGCAATTCATTGGATTCGTCAAATGGTTCTTCGATAACCACCGAACAGGCAATATCGAAATTTAAATATTTTGTAACGGAAAATTCCACGATTTTGGCACTGCTGGAAGAACCATTGGGTAATGATCAGGATCCACAGCCAACGGTGACATGTAAGTATTCAAAACAAAAAAATATATTTTAAAAAATCATAAACCTGTTTAAATCAAGGCCTTGTTTGAGTGCCTGAAAAAATCTTCTTTTATAAACCCAGGCCTTGTTTGAGTGCCTGAAAAATCTTCTTTTATAAATCCAGGCCTTGTTTGAGTTCCTGAAAAAATCTTCTTTTATAAATCCAGGCCTTGTTTGAGTGCCTGAAAAAATCTTCTTTTATAAATCCACGCCTTGTTTGAGTCCCTGAAAAAATCTTCTTTTATAAATCCAGGCCTTGTTTGAGTGCCTGAAAAAATCTTCTTTTATAAATCCACGCCTTGTTTGAGTCCCTGAAAAAATCTTCTTTTATAAATCCAGGCCTTGTTTGAGTGCCTAAAAAAATCTTCTTTTATAAATCCACGCCTTGTTTGAGTCCCTGAAAAAATCTTCTAGAAATCCAGGCCTTGTTTGAGTCCCTGAAAAAATCTTCTTTTATAAATCCAGGCCTTGTTTGAGTCCCTGAAAAAATCTTCTAGAAATCCAGGCCTTGTTTGAGTCCCTGAAAAAATCTTCTTTTATAAATCCACGCCTTGTTTGAGTCCCTGAAAAAATCTTCTTTTCCTGAAAAAATCTTCTTTTATAAATCCACGCCTTGTTTGAGTTCCTGAAAAAATCTTCTTTTAAAAATCCACGCCTTGTTTGAGTCCCTTAAAAAATCTTCTTTTATAAATCTACGCCTTGTTTGAGTCCTTTAAAAAATATTCTTTTTTAAATCCACGCCTTGTTTGAGTCCCTGAAAAAAATATTCTTTTATAAATCCACGCCTCAGTTGGCCCTTGAAAAATATTCTTTAATAAATCAACGCCTTGTTTAGGTCCCTGAAAATATTCCTTAATCCACGTCTTATTAGGTCTTCCGAAAAGGGTTTTTTTCAATTTGTCTCTCTTTTTCGCAGTACTGATCCGTGGCCCCTTCGGTCGCCATGCCTGGACCATGCAATTGCGACATTTGCCACGCAGCAAATCTGGCACTAAATACCATGCCGTTAATCCTGGTCGGCCGATACCAATGAACGAAGTACCGCAACGTATTGAATTCGATCAGAAGCATTTCCCCGAAGGTGTGGAAAAGGTGACTCCCTGTGTTGCTGATTTTTCAATCCCTACCTTCGAACAGATACGCGAACAATATGGTTCGGAAAGTATTAAACAATTGGAAACGATGTTGGAAAATCAAACTATACATGAAAAATTGGCATGGGCTGAGACAGACAATAGTTCCGATTCTTTGTCACATGCCCAGGAGAGTATACCACCACCGGTGTGTCATGAATTTCAGGCGGCTCGTTTATTTTTATCGCATTTCGGCTTTTTGACATTCGAGGAGCGAAATCCAAATAGTCCTGCTGAGTCATTGGGAGCTCCACCACAAAGGCCCCTTATTGTTTTGGACACGAAGAGATCGAATTTTGCAGCGGAATTAAATTCTTTGGATAAGCTAAGTGCGAGGACTTATGATACGGTACATGTATTCTATGTGAAGGCGGGACAGACCACGGCGGAAGAAATTGTTGGCAATATGAGTGAGGAAAATGTTCGCAGCTTGGATCCGCATTTTGGTAATATGTTAATGACTTTGGGTAAGTGTTTGGAGGATTTTTTAGTTTCCTTGGAGAATTTTTGATTTTAACTTCCATTTACTTTAGGCTGGCCTGTTGATATTAACGAACATTCCGGCTGGTCTGGTTTGGTTAGCACCTCGTGGTTTTTGAAATCGAATTCAAACAAAACTGAGGACAAATCACAAAATCGCTCAGCGGGTCCAATGGATTTCAAATTCAATGGTGAATCTAAGGTATTATATTGGGCAGATGTCTCCTCGGAAATTGCTTTTGTGGTCCCAACAGAATGGAATTTGCGATCCGAAGTTGATGGCTGCTGTCAATCATCAACAAGTGGTGATACTACCAATGTTTGGTCTCGGGCATCAGTTGATGTTGGCAATGTGGTTGATGCTAATAAAAATTCTGCACAACGTTCACGTAATCTTTCATTGGAATTGGATAAATCCAAGGATCCGGTACCACCAACACGACGCAAGGCAAATGCCATGAAACCGGGTCTGTTGGCACAACCACCGGCTAAGATTTTCCTCGTTTGGTTGGAGTCATTTGAAGATGTTTTGAATTTCCCCATTGGTAAGTGCACAAGGGATCTATTTAAGAGGATTTTAAATTTTATTTCTTGTAATTTACTTTTTTATAGAGGAATTGCTGCCCTATACCAAAACCGGGGAGGAATCAAATATTCTCCAACTGCCTAGAGCTGCAGATGTCCATGTGATTTTCATTCATGCCCTACAATCGGGACTGCTGAGAGTAAAATTACAAGGTCCCCCGGGACGCATGAGTTTTGCCACACCCCTGGTAGATGGTATGGTATTAAGTCGTCGTGTTGTTGGCAATCTTGTACGGCAGACTGCCCACAATATGGCCAAGAGAAGGCGACTGGATAATGATAAGTATGTCATCCCCATTTTTCTTTTAATTGGAATTTTAGTAATTAAAATATTTCCTTACAGTTTCCAACCACCCCATGTTCGTCGCCGCCTAAAGGTTCAAGATATTGTACAAAAATACAAAATGGATTTGTCCGAACCGGAGCTGTTGGCTCATCTCTTTAAATCATCTTTTTGAATACAGTATTTTTTCAAATCCCCAAATACGCATTCGCAATTTATTAGTAATATTTAAAGTATTTATTATTTTGCCTACCATTTAAATTAGCATAAACAACAACAATGTACTTTTAAAGTATAAGAGTTTTTGTACTATTTTAATTTTTTTGCATTACAAATGAAATTGCCTTTATTCTTTTGGGTAAATGGGTTGTTTCTTCCAACTTGATTGATTTGATATCCTATATCTCTTGTTTAGTATTTTTATAAGGACTTTGTTAAACTCCAATACTATGTTTAGTATTATATTTTTCTGTAGCCGGTAAAATTTTTCTAAGTACATTTTCTTTTGCGATAATAAATAAAATACAATATATTTTTCTAACAAAAACTGATTATGTTTTAATATGTTTAATAAATCCAGGTCTTGTTTATGTGTTGAAAAATATTCCTTAATAAACTTGTTTAGGCCTCGAAAAATTTTCCTTAGTAAATCCTAGACTTGTTTAGGCCTTGAAAAATATTTCTTAATGGGTGACGTAGGGGATGATAGATACCAAGCGACGGCTCTGATTGGCTTTAACATGGCGAAGCCCAGGCTTATCTTGCTCCTTCTTTCATCTCAATTGTGGACACTGACCTCCCGCGGTGTCACCTGGATAACTATTTTCATCATACATTGAAATAGAGAGCTAATATGTGCCGCGAGTTCACCCATAAGAGCTATAAAAAATGGGTTGAGGCGTCGGGTTAGTTGCCCACACTCGGAAAACCACTCTTACTATAAAAAAGCAACCACTCTTACAATGAAAAAGAAAACCAAACCCAATGTTGACGACCCCCGCAAACGTTTAAAGGACCACGATCTGCGAATCTGCACTTGGAATTTGTGCACGTTTTGCAGTTTTCGCCTTGGCGGATGTACTCGAGAAATACAAAGCCGATATTATTGCCTTACAAGAAATGCGATGGAAAGGACTGGCATAAGTAAATCAGATGATTACGCCCTGTATTATAGCTGTCATGAAACGAGACATGAATTTGGCTGCGGATTTATGGTTAATAGGATAATAAAAGACCTCGTCTCCAGATTCACTCCAGTAGATGAGTGAATTGTCATAATCCGTATAAAAGTGAAGTTCTTCTACATCAGTCTTATTTGCGCCAATGCTCCGACGGAAGACAAAGATGAACAGACCAAAGACATTTTTTACGAGCGCCTAGAAACTGCATATGACCGCTGCCCTGGCCATGACATTAAAATCCTGCTAGGAGATTTTAATGCAAAAATCGTAAGGGAAAATATGTTTGTTCCCACTGTCGGAAAATTCAGCCTCCATGAAGAAACATCCGACAACGGCATGAGGTTGATTAACTTCGCGGTAGCAAAAAACATGGTAGTTAGCAGCACCAGATTAAAGTATCTCGATATCGACACAAGGCCACCTGGATTTCTCCTGATCAGGCAACGAGAAATCAAATTGACGATGTTGTGATAGACTGTAGGCATTCGTCAAGTGTTTTAGAAGTTCGATCGATGCGAGGAGCGAATATCGATTCGGACCATTACATTGTGGCAGCCAAGGTTCGCGCCCGGCTTAATGTAGCAGCAAAGGTGCGATGAAATGTAACACGAAAACTCGACGTCGAAAAGCTGCAAGCACAACTGATAGTAGAAGCGTACACCGCTCAACTTACACACCTGCTTGACGAAAGCACCCCTTGTCCCGATAATAGTATAGAAGCACAATGGCAAAGAATTACCCACTCCCTACACACTGCAACAAAAGCAACACTTGGGTACCAAGAACCACAATCAAGAAACCCGTGGTACGATCAGGAGTGTCTTGATGCTACTCATATGAAAAACGCAGCGTATAGGGCAACCCAGCGGACAGTACCAACACGTTATGCGATGGAGAACTATCGGGAAAAGGAGAAACGTGTTTTCAGAAAAAAGAAGAAAGAGCAAGAAAAACGTGAGCGTGAGCAAATCGAGATGTACAGGAGTCAGAATGAAGTCCTAATATATTACCACCAAACCGAAGGTTTTGGTGCAGGCACATCCTCCTGTAGGGATGAAGAAGGAACCCTGGTGACATATACAGACAGCGTGCTGAGGATCTGGAAGGAGCATTTTGAAAAACTTCTGGTATCAAATAGTAGCGGTGAAGAGGATACCCCAGAACCAATAATAGATGACGGTATAGAGTGTATACCACCTTGAGAATAGCAATCAATTGGCTGAAGAATAATAAAGCAGCAGGTGCGATGGGTTACAAGCAGAACTATTCAAGACTGGTGGTCAGATGCTGGTAAGGAGCATGCACCAGCTGATTAGTACAATTTGGCCAGAGGAAAGCATGCCCAATGTTTTGAACCTTAGCGTCTTGTGTCCGTGCACAAAAAAGGAGACAAGACGATATGTGCCAACTATAAAGGAATGAGTCTCCTTCGCATCGCATATAAAGTGCTATCCAGCGTGCTGTGTGAAAGACTGAATCCAATGGACCATACCAATGCGGCTTCAGACCTGGCATTTTCAGTCTGCGCCAAATCCTGGAAAAATCACAAAAAACGCATCGACGCATTCCACATATTCGTCGACTATAAAGCCGCATTCGTCAGCCCTATCCGTTCAGAGGTATATAAATCCATGTCTGCGTTTGGCATTCCTGCAAAATTAATTCGGATATGCAGGATAACTCTAACTGGCACAAGATCAGCAGTTAAAGTCGGAAAGGACCTCACGGAGCCCTTTAATACCGAACGAGGATTCAGACAAGGTGACAGTTTGTCGTGTGACCTTTTTAACATCCAGCTGGAAAAGGTCATATGAGAGGCAAAGGTGAACAGAAATGACACTCTGTACACCAAACAACACTAGTTACTCGCCTACGCCGATGACATCGACATAATGGGTCGAACATTGAGAGCGGTAACCGCCACCTTTGAACAAATTGAGAAGGAGTCTGCCAAAGTAGGTCTGACAGTAAACGGCAAGAAGACCAAGCTTATGGTATCAACGCCCAAGACGACCAGTAGACTCGGACCAACTGTGGAACTTGAGAACTACAGCTTCCAGGTAGTCAAAGATTTTATATATCTTGGTACCGCCATAAATAAAACGAATGACATCAGTTTTGAAATTCGGAGAAGGATTGTGATGGCCAACAGATGCTACTACGGTTTGAGTAAGCAACTCAAAGTAAGTCCACATCACGTCAGACCAAACTACCCGTGCTATTATATGTATCTGAAGCATGGGTACTTGGAGTGTTTGAGAGAAAAATTCTCCGAAAGATCTATGGGTCGATCTGCGTAGACGGTGAATATCGCCCTCGAATGAACCATGAGCTGTACCAGCTATTCTCGGACATCGACATCGGATGAAGATGCCCCAGCCCAAAAGGCATATAAAAGCGAACCAGCTGATGGTACATGAAAAGGGGAAGGCCACTAATAAGATGGAAAGATCAACATTGCCGTTGTCCTCCTCAAAATGGAAAAACTGCGCAAAAGACTGACGCGCCTAGAAATCTTTTCTAAGCTCGGCTTATGGAACGAAAGTTCTGTCACAAGCCAGCTAAGTAAGTAAATCGTGGACGTGTTAAGGTATTGAACAATATTCTTTAATAACCCCTAGACTTGTTTGGGCCTTGAAAAATGTTCTCTTATAAACCCAAGACTTGTTTTGGGCCTTGAAAAATATTTTTTAATAAATCCACGCCTCTGTTGGCCCTTGAAAAATATTCTTTAATAAATCTTAGATTTGTTGATCTTTGAAAATGTTGTTTCTCTTATTTTACCCTAAATACTTGTTGCTAATACAAAGTTTTTCTTTTTTATATGACCAGCATAAATTACCTATAACTCCCTATAAAAATAATTTTGTGCCAATGTTAAGAAAACCCAACACCACTCACTCTAGTCTTTCTTTAGTGCTGGTGTTTTTGTAGTTTGGAAGTTTTGTTGTCATTGTGCTGCATCCTTTAAAATGCCACCATTTGTACATAGTTTGTCTACTTTGTAGTTAATTTATGATCTCCTAACTTTAAATGTTTAAGAATTGAAAGAGAACGAACACACACACGTACTCACACACGGCGTAAAAGTAAAACATGTTCTGATTTCCAGACACAATAAAGTGAATCTTCTTAGTCAACGTTCGACTGCGAAGAAACAAATTCCTCATGTGAAAGTCAGCAAAAGAGGAACAATCAAACATACAGACCAAACCAAAAAATGTTACAATTTAAGCCTTAAGGATTACATAACAAATAAAACATAGTCCACACTTTTTACACACACAGAGACATAGGCGAGCGGGCTAATGTTCCTATGTACCAGTTTTGTTAGTAATTCGGGCTAGTTCTGAAGTGTTGGTGGTGTTGACCACTACAGCTTGGTAATGAATTTAGTTTGCGATGCTCCCCATTAATGACTACAAAGTGGACAAACTATTGGCAATTCTAAAAAAATTAAGCGGCAGCATTCGAAGTTAATATTTAATGGGGGGCCTTAAATAAAAATAATATTTTTCAAGGCCTAACCAAGGCGTGGATTTATAAACGATTTTTTCGGGGCATTCTCATTCATTCGCACAACATGGCCTAGCCATCGTAGTCGCTGCAGCTCAATACGACTGACTATGTCGATTGCCGCGTATAAATTGTAAAGCTCGTGGTTCATTCGAAGCCTATATTCACCGTCGACGCAGATAGGCTAGTAGATCTTTCGGAGAATATTTCTCTCAAACACTCCAAGAGCTGCCTCAACTGCTTGCGCAATACCCATGCTTCAGAACCATATAATAGCACGGGTAGTATCAGCGTCTTGTAAAGTGTGCGTTTGATCTGGCGGGAGGTGGTCTTGTTTCTAAACTGTTGGCCATCACAATCCTTATCCGAATTTCAAAACTGATGTTATGGCGGTACCAAGGTATATAAAATCTTTAACTACCTCGAAGCTGTAGTTCTCAAGTTCCACAGTTGGTCCGAGTTTACTGGACGTCTTGCGCGTTGATTCCATCAGCTTGGTCTTCTCGCCGTTTACTGCCAGACCCACTTTGGCAGACTCCTTTTCAATTTGTTCAAAGGTGGCTGTTACCGCTCGCAATGTTCGACCCATTATGTCGATGTCATCGGCGTAGGCGAGTAAAATGTGTTGTTTGGTGTACAGAGTGCCATTTCTGTTCAATTTTGCGTCTCGTATGACCTTTTCCAGCAGGATGTTAAATAGATCACACGACAAATTGTCACCTTGCCTGAATCCTCGTTCGGTATTGAAGGGTTCCGATAGGTCCTTTGCTTCTTTAACTGCTGAGAGCACTTTATACGCGATTGGAAGGAGACTTATTCCTCTATAGTTGGCACATATCGTCTTGTCTCCTTTTTTGTGCACGGGACACAGAATCTTGAGGTTCCAATCATTGGAATCATGCGCCAGCTGATTAGTACAATCTAGCCAAATTGTACTAAAAAGCTGGAGCATGCTCCTGACCAGCATCTGACCCGTCGGCTCCTTCTGCTTTATTGTTCCTTAGCCGATTAATTGCTTTTACGACCTCATCTTGGCTAGGTGGTATACACTCTATACCATCATCTCTTATTGGTTCTGGGATATCTTCTTCACCGCCACAATTTGATACCAGAAACTTTTCAAAATGCTCCTTCCAAATCCTCAACACGCTGTCTGTATCTGTCACCAGGTTCCCTACGTTTCTCCTCTCTCCTTTTCTCCCGATAATTCTCCATCGCATTACGTGTTGTTATTCTCCATCGCATTACAGGTTCTCCATCGCATTATGGGTTGTCCTATACGCTGCGTTTTTCACATCAGTAGCATTAAGACACTCCTGATTGTACCATTGGTGGTGATTTTTGGTATCCAATTGTTGCTTTTGTTGCAGTTTAAAGGGTGTGGGCAATTCGTTGCCATAGTGCTTCTATACTATTATCGGGAAAAGAAGTGCTTTCGTCAAGAAGGTGGGTAAGTTGAGCTGAGTAATCCTCGGCTACCTGTTGTGTTTACAGCTTTTCGACATCGAGTTTCCGTGTTGTGTTAGATCGCACCTTTGGTGCAACATTAAGACGAGTGCGAACCTTGGCTGCTACAAGGTAGTGGTCCTAATTGATATTCTCTCCTCGGATCGACCGAACGTCTAATACAATGGATTAATGCCTTCAGTCTATCACAACATGATCAATTTGATTTCTCGCTCCTTGATCATATTTTATATGATCATAATATTTTTTTCAGGGACCCAAACAAGGTCCTTAATTGGGGCCTTAGTATATCCTGTCAATACGTCCCTGTATCTCTGCGTAGAGATGTTGTAATTTGCCGCACAAACATTATTAAAACTTTGATTTCGCCAATTTAAAACCATAACAATTCACATTCTATCCAAAATGTAGTAACAGTTAAATATGGACTGCCAACAGGGTTGCCAGATGGTATGGTGGATACAGGGTAGGTGTGGGACATAAATACATCAAAGTCTTCCAAACCGTATGCGAACTTTTGATGCTTAAATATTGATGATAGAGAATTAGTTATCCCTTCCCATTCAAGGATCCCGATATTTCTAAAACAAGTGCCCAGTTTAAGACCACTGGGGTCCTGAATGAAAATTTTCGAACAGCCCCTCTAAATTATGTTTTGAACAATTTTTTATCGAATATATCAAACCCCAAATAACCCAATATAACAGTTCCATAATGTTACTTCGAACCTCCGCATTTCTTCACCTACATGGCAACCTAGTTAATTGGTTCCAAAATGACAACAACAATTTCCTTTAAGTATTAACAGCAACAACCACAATAAATATATGGTCTACAAATTTGTGGAAATTGAAGAAGACGATGATGAAGTAGAAAAAAGACGAAGAGATCGAAGTGGAAGCAGAAGTAGAAAAGGCGAAGCAGAGGTACGTGTTATTGAATTTATGAGCCATATATTGCAACATTTATCAAAGTGATAAATGGCACTGGACATAGTCAAGTCAAGTAGTATCACATACATCTCTACTTTTCAAGCAAAATTTAACAGCATCCAAACAACAACAACAGTAACGCCAACAATAACATAAACAGTAACAACAACAACAAACAGTTACAAAGCTTTAGGACGATGAAGGCAATAATGAAATGTGGAGCGAACAATGACGACCATGGGATACGCTATATCGAACCTCAGTAGGGACTAGCTTATTTCGGCGGGACCTTTATAATGAAGCACGAATTCTTTAGGTCTTGAAAAAATATTGTTTAAAAAATTCACGCCTTGTTTAGGTCTTGAAAAAATATTGTTCAAAAAATCCACGCCATGTTTAGGTCTTGAAAAAATATTCGTTAATAAATCCACGCCTTGTTTAGGTCTTGAAAAAATATTCTTTAATAAATCCACGCCATGTAGGGTACCAAAACGACTAGAATTGTAAGTTTTGGTTTTGGGGGGAAATATTATACTTGCGTTTTAATTAAAATCATTTACAGAAAGTATTATTTACTTTATTTTCAACATTGTTGTTGGTGTTCGTGTGTTATTGCGGGTTGAATCTGGAAATTGTCGTTTGAGTCTGTAATGTGGTGTTGGTGATTTCATTTGCCTGGTCATCGTGTTCTGAATTTACTGGCCGATTGTGAATTGTTGTGCGTAATCCGTTTTTTGTTCCCGCTCTGTCCATCTTCGTCTGAATAAGTGTGGCCATGACTTTGTAGTTCAAGTTCCAATTTCCAAATGCAACAAAAATTGTTGGGTGGCCAAAGAAACAAGCCGGCCCCAAATAACCATGCATAGAAAACCGTTTTATTTCGCTCTCCTTCTAAACATTTTTGTAAGTGTTTGCATTCGGCAGTCAGACAATTCAGGTTGTCAGGACGCTGCCGTCTCCGTCGTCGCTATTGACCATGGAATCTATGGCCGTTTTAAAGATTTGTTGCAAAGATTTGAAGTTCCGGTAATGAGAAGTAATAAATTTTGGTCGCCAATATGTAATCTGAATACAAAGTTACTCAAGCTGTTTGCCAAACTCAATTGGGAATATGAACAAAAACAACAACAAGAACAACAACAACAAAAATTTATAAAATAAATGTGTAATTGATTCCCCCAGACATGTATGGACAGCTGCATTTGTTTCGCTTGTTCGTAGTCGACCTTATGTCATAAATTTCAATATAATTGATACGAAGTAGAAAAAATTGGTTTGGATTTTTTTCTAAATATTTGTAGAAGTCAAATTTATGACATGAACATGAACTGTAAGTGGTTTTTAGATATTGAGATAACGATCTCTTAGAATTTAGCGGAAATTTGTTTAATAAATTTTTTTTGGGGCCCAAAACATGGTGGGGATTTTTAAAGAATATTTGTTCAGGGATCCACAGAGGCGTGGATTTATTAACGCATATCTTTTCAGCGACTCACAGAGGCGTGGATTTGCTAAAGGAAATTTTTGTCAGGGATCCACAGAGGCGTGGATTTATTAAAGAATATTTTTCAAGGGCCAACTGAGGCTTGGATTTATTAAAGAATATTTTTCAAGGGCCAACTGAGGCATGGATTTATTAAAGAATATTTTTGCGGGGATCCACAGAGGCGTGGATTTATTAAAGAATATTTTTTCAGGGATCCACAGAGGCGTGGATTTATTAAAGAATATTTTTTCAGGGATCCACAGAGGCGTGGATTTATTAAAGAATATTTTTTCAGGGATCCACAGAGGCGTGGATTTATTAAAGAATATTTTTCAAGGGCCAACTGAGACGTGGATTTATTAAAGAATATTTTTCAAGGGCCAACTGAGACGTGGATTTATTAAAGAATATTTTTCAAGGGCCAACTGAGGCGTGGATTTATTAAAGAATATTTTTCAAGCGACTCACAGAGGCGTGGATTTATTAAAGAATATTTTTCCAGCGACTCACAGAGGCGTGGATTTATTAAAGAATATTTTTCCAGCGACTCACAGAGGCGTGGATTTATTAAAGAATATTTTTTTTAGGGATCCACAGAGGCGTGGATTTATTAAAGAATATTTTTTTAGGGATCCACAGAGGCGTGGATTTATTAAAGAATATTTTTTTAGGGTCTTACAGAGGCGTGGTTTTATTAAAGAATATTTTTTAGAATATTTTTTCAGGGTCCACAGAGGCGTGGTTTTATTAAAGAATATTTTTTTAGGGATCCACAGAGGCGTGGATTTATTAAAGAATATTTTTTCAGGGATCCACAGAGGCGTGGATTTATTAAAGAATATTTTTTCAGGGATCCACAGAGGCGTGGATTTATTAAAGAATATTTTTTCAGGGATCCACAGAGGCGTGGATTTATTAAAGAATATTTTTTCAGGGATCCACAGAGGCGTGGATTTATTAAAGAATATTTTTTAAGGGATCCACAGAGGCGTGGATTTATTAAAGAATATTTTTTAGGGATCCACAGAGGCGTGGATTTATTAAAGAATATTTTTTTAGGGATCCACAGAGGCGTGGATTTATTAAAGAATATTTTTTTTAGGGATCCACAGAGGCGTGGATTTATTAAAGAATATTTTTTTAGGGATCCACAGAGGCGTGGATTTATTAAAGAATATTTTTTTAGGGATCCACAGAGGCGTGGATTTATTAAAGAATATTTTTTTAGGGATCCACAGAGGCGTGGATTTATTAAAGAATATTTTTTTAGGGATCCACAGAGGCGTGGATTTATTAAAGAATATTTTTTTAGGGATCCACAGAGGCGGGGATTTTAAAGAATATTTTTTCAGGGATCCACAGAGGCGTTGATTTATTAAAGAATATTTTTTCAGGGATCCACAGAGGCGTGGATTTATTAAAGAACAATTTTTTTAAAAACTCAAACAATTCTTAAATCATTATTCTCAGTATATTTCAAAACAGCAATATTATTTCTGTCAGGGGTCATTGTTCTGTTAAAAACAAATTAGCACTATTATGATTACAGCTCTTCTCCACACAAATCTTCAAAAAAAAAATAGTAATTAAAATTTCTCATACGACCTCATGGACATCAGTAAAAACCGTACAACAAAAAGCAACAAAAAATTTAGAAACAACCAACAAACATAAAAATCACAACACTTTAAACCTTAGCCCGACGACCATAGAATTCCAAAACACTCAAAATAAAACATAACTGGAAATTAGTGCTATTTTCCTTGTGGCTAAGCTACGGCACGCTGAACTAAGCTGAGCCACTCATAAAAATCGAACGCGAACTCGACATTTGCACTTTGTTGTTTAGGGGGGCCGGCGTCGTTTTTCCGCACCATTCGCCATTTATAGGCCACGAAATTCATTTTCTAGCCAGAAGGAAGGCACATTTTTTCGTGTGTTTTGTTTTTGTCTTCAGCTGGAATGCATTTTGCGATCTGTTATATGGCCAGTTTTTTTTAGTGTTTTAGATTTTGTTAGTCATAAATTTTGAAATTTGTATGAAGAAAAAAAAAAAAATAAAAACAAAATAACAGAGCATGAATTTGTTTAGTATTTGTGTAATGTTTAGAATTGTTGTTGCTGGGGTTTTGTGTTGAAATGTGTTTTTTTATTATTGAATAGATAATTCGATTTGGAAAACGATTAGAAAACAAGAACATTTATTGATTTTGTATTACTTTACACTAAGAGATAAAAAATATGTTGTTGTAACACATCAGAAATCTGTTATGGACTTCGATGTGAATTCCATGTACTATGGTATATTACATACGACAGGCAAGTGAATCGATTCCGATTCTTTAGATGAAATGAACATTAGTCCTCTTGTACTGAATTCTGGGAGATGTCTAGGGGACAACTTTGTGAAATGTTCAAACAACGACCATTGCGGGTGCTGCGGAATGAAAGGAAGGAGCCCATTGAAAACCTCCTGTAACTTCAAGCTCATAGTTGGTAGATAATACTGGG
The DNA here is from genome assembly GCF_032173495.1 of Musca vetustissima. Classification (NCBI taxonomy): domain Eukaryota; kingdom Metazoa; phylum Arthropoda; class Insecta; order Diptera; family Muscidae; genus Musca; species Musca vetustissima. The sequence goes on from NW_026888410.1 coordinate 80,384, forward strand.
TGAGGTAAAAAACCGGCAAAAAAGTCAAACTCCAAATTTGGGATTTTTTTAATTTTATTGAATGAAAGCAAAAAATTTCGGAAATAGCATCAAATTTTAGAATATGTTTAGATATGTTCGGCCAATGAAACCGTCACAAGCTGCCGAATGTTGCTCTGCGGTATTTCGGCCCATTCCCGGCGAGGAGCTTTGTTGAGGTGATCGACACTTTTGTTATTTTTTAGTGCCAACCTTGCTTTCCAAAATACTCCAGGCACAATAGTCCAACGGATTGGTATCCGTAGATTTTGGTGGCCATTGTGCGCTGGAAATGAAGCGAGGAATCTCATTTTATAACCATTCTTGGTTGGCGCGAGCTGAGTGCGATGGTGCTGAGTCCTGGTGGAATGTCCAAGGAGTGCAGCCAAAATGTTTGCGTACCCAAGGCTTCAATACACCCTCCAGAATATTTTCGCGATAATATTCGGCATTTATACTGATGTCACGGTCGATTAATACGAGCAAAGAGCGACCATCGGCTGTTATGGCGGCCCACACCATCACCATGGCCGGCGCTTGGGTTCTGGTGGTCAACCGAAGGTGCACATTTTCAGCTGACCTCATTGGCCATTTAACCCGATAATTTTGTTTACAAACTGCGGGACAACGAATTGCGATATGTTCACTTGTATATTTAACTTTGTTTTTGGACTTCGACGATTGCGATAGCCAACACTATCCTTCTCCGAATTTCAATATTGATGTCATCAGTTTTATTTATGGCGGTACTCCATATAACGATGTCATCGCCTACGGCAATTCTGCCATTGCCTCTCGTATGACATTTTCCAGCACGACAAACTGTCACCTTATCTGAATCTCCGTTCGTTATTGAAGGGCTAGGTCCTTTCCGAGTTTAACTGCTGACCTTGGGCCACTAAAGTTATCCTGCATAGCCGTATTAATTTTGCAGGAATGCCGCACGCAGAAATGGTTTTAAACACATATGAACGGATAGGGCTGGATTTGTCGGGACAGAAGCCGCATAGGAGCGGTCCAATAATATCGTTGACCATTGGCTTCAGTCGTCCACACAGCACACTGAATAGCACTTTATATGCGACGGGAAGAAGACTAATTCCTCTACAGTTGGTACATATCTTCTTGTCTCCTTTTTTGTGCACGGAACACAGGATGTTGAGGTTCCAATCATTAGACATGCATTCCTCTAGCCAAATTGTACTAATCAGCTGGTGCATGCTCCTTACCATCGGCACCTGCTGCTCTATTATTCTTCAGCCGATTAATTGCTATTCTGACCTCATCTTGGCTAGGTGGTATACACCCAATACCGTCATCTGTTATTGGATCTGGGGTATTCTCTTCACCGCTACTATTTGATACAAGAAGTTTTTCAAAATGCTCCTTACCGATCCTCAGGACGCTGTCTATATCTGTCACCACGTTTTCTTCTTCATCTCTACAGGAGAATGCGCCTGCACCAAAGTCTTCGGTTTTGTGTTTTACTCGTTGGTAAAATTCCCGGATTCATTCAGATTTCTGTACATCTCGATTTGCTCACGTTTTTCTTGTTCTTTCTTCTTTTTCTGAATATAAGTTTCTCTTCTCTCATTTTCTTCCCATAATTCTCCATCGCATTACGTGTTGCTACTGTCTGCAGGGTTACACGCCGATTTTTATATCAGTGGCATTACGACACTCCTGATCGTACCACAGGTTTCTTAATAGTGGTTTTCGGTACCCAAGTGTTGCTTTTGTAGGGAATGGGCAATTCTATTTTAATATCGGGACAAGGAGTGCTTTCGTCAAGCAAGTGGGTAAGTTGAGCGGAGTAGGTTTCTGCTATCCGTTGTGGTTGTACCGTTTGATTTTTCGTGGTACATAAGATCGCACATTTGATTCTACATTAAGACGGGTGCGTACTTTGGTATTGGTCCGAATCGATATTCGCTCCTCGGATCGATCGAACGTCTAAAACACTGGGTGAATGCTTTCCGTCTATCATAATATGATCGTTTTGATTTCGTAGTTTGATCGTGAGAAACTCAGGTGGCCTTGTGTATATCAAGATGCTTCAATCTGGTGCTGCTAACTAACATGTTTTTTGTTGCCGTGGAGTGCATCAACGTCATGCTGTTGTCGGATGTTTCTTCATGGAGGCTTAGGTGGGGCCAAAAATATTTCCTCTTCCGATGTTTGCATTAAAATCTCCTAGCATAATTATAATGTCATGGTTAAGGCTGCGGTCATATACTTTTTCTAGGCGCTCGTAAAATATGTCTTTGGTCTGCTCATCTTTGCCTCCCGTCTAAGCATAAGTACAAGTAAGACTGATGTTGAAGAACTTCATCCACTACGCCACCCTTAGTTTTTATGTTAGATTAATGGTAACTATTGAACAAAAGTTTACCTTTTTGTGTGTCTCAGCGATTACGAATTACGACTCAATGTCCAGTAATTTTTTTACATAGTGTCCATATAAAGTCCTTACCGAACCTCTTTCGGTCCCGTCAAATATTCTCCCAGGACACAACAATTTAATTTTGTTGTTGTTATCTCACGTTAAACCAAGCAGTTTCATTTCTTGCACTGCAGTCACGTTAATTAATTCATAAAAATTATGATATCATATTAATTTTCAATAACGTATAGGGTCAATTATTTTCTGTCGCCCCAAAGGAAGGGGACTTTGGAAAATAAGCGACAATGAAATTAATCTTCTACAGGCTGGAAACGAATCAATTCCCAGCAAACAATTGACAGCAATATGTAAATAATACCGCATATATAATTAATTGAAATAAGTGAAACAGTGGAACCTTAAACAAGATGACACTTGTTTTAATCCTCTTGGTGACACAAAGCATCGCCTACTTGATTGCTACTTGTATTCGTTTCGTTGGTATTTATACCCTTCACCACACTGTGGTACAGGGTATTACGCCTTTGTGCATATGTTTGTAACAGGCAAAAATAATCGAGATAGACCCATGGTTCCTCTTGAGAATATGCATAGAATCACTTTCTGAGTCGATTTATGCATGTCCGTCCGTCTGTCCATGTTAAATTGTAAACAAAATACAGGTCGCATTTATGATCCGAATTGAATGAAATTTGGCACAGCTCATTTGTTTGGCCCAAGGACGAACCCTATGAAATTGGGAAAAATAGGTCCAGATTTAGATATAGCTCCCATATATATTTTCGTCCGATTTTAGGTAAATGAGGTACCAAAGTCCCTAAATATGTTTCGATTTGCACGAAATTTGGTACAGCTTACTGAATTAGGTCTAGAATGATGTGTGCCAAGTTTCGTGAAAATCGGTTCAGATTTAGATATAGCTCCCATATATAGTTTCGCCCGATTTTAGGTAAATGGTGCACCAAAGTCTCTGAAAATCATTTGATTTACACGAATTTTGGCATAGCGTATTGAATTAAGTCTAGAATGACGTGTGCAAAGTTTCATGAAAATCGGTTCAGATTTAGATATAGCTTCCATATATAGTTTCACCCGATTTAAGGTAAAGTCCCTATATATCTTTCGATTTGCACGAAATTTGGTATAGTCTACTGAATAAGGTCTAGAATGATGTGTGCTAAGTTTCGTGAAAATCGGTTCAGATTTAGATATAGCTCCCATATATATTTTCGTCTGATTGAATGTAAATGGGGTACCAAAGTACCTATATATCTTTCGATTTGCACGAAATTTGTATAGCCTTCTGAATAAGGTCTAGAATGATGTGTGCTAAGTTTCGTGAAAATCGATTCAGATTTAGATATAGCTCCCATCAGCAACGTACACAGGATTTCATTTCGGGGGGGGGGCCGGTAGTACAAAATGAAAAAAATCGCTATTGCAATCATAGATTTACTGTGAAAAAAATTCATTCATGCGTACGTCCCTGGCTCCCATATATATTTACGTCCGATTTCAGGTAAATGGTGCACCAAAGTCCCTGCTAATCTTTTGATTGGCATGTATTTTGGTATAGCGTATTAAATTAAGTCTGGAATTATGTGTGCTAAGTTTCGTGAAAATCGGTTCATATTTAGATATAGCTTCCATACATAGTTTCGTCCGATTTTAGGTAAATGGAGCACCAAAGTCTCTGAAAATCATTCGATTTGTACGAATTTTGGCATAGCGTATTGAATTAAGTCTGGAATGATGTGTAAACCTCCTATAAAGAGAGCAGGATACCGAATAGCGTGTGTCAAATTTGCTTTAAATCGAGTTACACAAATCTGTCCCACTGTGCGCAAACGACACTAAACATGCTCAAATGAAATGCCAAAAAAATGAAATCACATATTTAAGTTCGTTCAATTTCATGTCAAATGTACCCAAAGTGGTGAAGGGCATGATATAGTCGGCTCAGTCCGACTTTACTACTTTCCTTACTGTTTTTTTTGTATTCCGGCTAAGTAAATGATTGATCTGCAGTAGTTTGTCCTTTGTGATTGAGGCTGCCATCTATTGTTGCACAATAGAATGTTTACAGTGGTTGGTGTCCTTGTGATTTAGTATTGCCATTTTACTCTAGGTGGCACTAGCTCCTACCTATTTAGAGGCGGCCATCTAAAAGCGATGAAAATATGCAAAGAAGCGATGTCTACTGGAATTTTTTGCAGTGGTTGGTGTTCTTGTAGATTTAGTGTTTGCCATCTTCCTCTGGTGGAACTAGCTCTTGTCTATTTTGTGTCACCCTTTGGGGTCGTTGAGTTCCCTTCTTAATTGGTGTTAGTTCTTCGTTCCTCTTGGGAGCATAAAGCATGGTCATCCAACTCGATTACTCCTAGTATTAGTTTCGTTAGAGTTTTTTGTCTTCCAGCTTAGTAGGTAATTGATCAGCTATAGGCTGTCCTATGTCACTGAAGCTGCCATCTATCGCTGTATAAAAACGCCTCCTGAAATTTTGTGCAATAGTTGGTGCCCTTGCTGATTTAGTTTCCGATCTTTCTCTGAGTGGTTCTACCTATTTCATGTCACCGTTTGGGTTCATTTGGTAGTCGTTGAGTTCCTTTCTTATATAGTGTTTGAGTGGTGACACTTTTTCGCACCTCTTGGGAACATAAACCATCGCCTTCCTACTAGATTAGTCCTTGTATTAGTTTCGTTAGCCAGTTTTTTTACATTCCAGCAATGTAAATGATTGATTGGCTGTCCTATGTGATTGAGGCTGACATCTATCGTTGCGTAGAAGCGATGCCTTCTGGAATTTTGTGCTGTGGTTGGTGTCCATGATGATTTAGTTTACCATCTTCCTCTTGGTGGTACTAGCTTCTGCCTATTTTGTGTCACCCTTTGGGCTCATTGGCAGTCGTCGGGTTCCTTTCTTATTTAGCTTTAGGGTGGTGACACATTTTTGATCCTCTTGGCAGTACTCGATTAGTCCTTAAATTAGTTCGTTAGTCATTTTTTGTATTCCAGCTAATAGATGATTGATCGGCTGTAGGGTGTCCTACGTGATTGAAGCTGCCATCCATCGCTGCATAGAAAAAATACCTCCTTGAAATTTTGTGTATTGGTTGGTGTCGTTGGTTATTTAGTGTTGCCATTATTTTCTACCTAGATTGTGTCACCCTTTGGGGTCCTTTAGCCGTGGTTGGGTTTCTTGCTTATTTGATGTTGACATTTTCCCCTGGGTGGCGCCATTCATGTACTGTGTCAACCTCATGAGTTGATATTGATGTAGAGGTTTGTTAGGTTATCTAGAGGGGGTTGTACGCCTCTTTATACAAAACAGAACATTTTCAGGTCGGCTAATTATTTCCCATACAAGTTATAGGGAAAAGTATGCCATTATCTCATTTTTTGAATTATTTCAATATTTTTCAGATTTTCAAATTTCCACTGTATTTTATTGCCGCATTACCCGCTCCAAGAACCTACATACATCATTATATAGTTTCATGGTTTCATTCTCTTCCTACAATTGACCGATCATTGATCACTAAATTATGCATAGCCATAAACCTTCGAACTATTGAATATCCGTTTCCGTCGAATATATATTTTTTTTGTTTGTTTGGCTGGCTTTCAGCTAGCCTTTCCAGCCCGTGAGCCAGCCTGACTTATCACAATGACCATGGTCATGGCGATTATGCTTAAACGACGACCCAAAACCCAAATGGAATTAAAAATAATGTGATATGTAATCCCAACGAGAGAAGAAAGAAATAATGAAAAATCGCCAGCGATATTTCCCACAATTCATACAAGTTATAAATCAAGAGCAAGACACCAACAACAAAAACAACAACACTAAGCAGAACAGAACCGATCATAGCAAAAAGAATAAAAAAAACGACGCAGAAGAAGAAATATAAACTGAACACCAGCATCGAGAAACCAAATAAATATTCACTCATGCAATCGTAAACAAATCTATGCAAAGAAAAATTAGATTTCAACGATTGCCAATGACGACTTTTTCCAGACGCCTATTTTTTTGTTCTGGTATCCGAACTTCTTTCTTTCGTCGTGCTTTCTTGAGTCTCTCTCCTCACAGTGACCAGTCTTAATGTAATGCTTCATACAGCCAGAGGAGCAGGAAGGTAATGTATAATGGTGCCGGTGGAATTATGTTGTTCTGGGGTACAGTGGTGCGAAATGCATTCGGAATGGCAGAAGATTTTTAGGGACTTACACCAAGGAGTGTATTTATTAACGTACATTTTTTCAAGACCTAAACAAGGCGGGGATTTATTAAAGAATATTTTTTCAGAGACCTACATAAGGGGGGGTTTATTAAAGAATATTTTTTCAGAGACCTACACAAGGAGTGGAATTTTTAAGGAATATTTTTTCAGAGACCTACACAAGGGGGGTTTATTAAAGAATATTTTTTCAGAGACCTACACAAGGAGTGGATTTTTTAAGGAATATTTTTTCACAGACCTACACAAGGGGGGTTTATTAAAGAATATTTTTTCACAGACCTACACAAGGCGTGGATTTATTAAAGAATATTTTTTCAGAGAGGTTTTTTGTATAGAAGCAATAGCTTCTGGGGAGAATATCCCAACAAAAACTAAGGGAAGTGATGAGGATCAGTGGCGTGATCCGAAACTATAGTCTTCCCTGCCTTAGTCCTCGGCAAACAATGCCATACATTCCCCACTAATAAATAGTTGTTCTTTATAAAAACGACAAACTGGGATTAAGCCTGACTATTTTGCAAAAACAGAATACTTTTTGTTAAATTTGGAGAACTTCGTTTTCACTGTTCCACTTTTGGACAATGAAAAATAAAACTGAAAGCAAAACAAATACAAAAAAAAAAACTGCTTTAAAAAATATCGAAGTGATGCTAGAGATGAGATAAAATAGTAATAGAAATCGATACGACAAGATATAATGTTGTAAATTTTCAAACTTAAGACTTAATATTTAACCAAACCAAAAAATGCAGCAACAACAACACAAAGTAAACTTGATTTTTGCTGAATACTTTTTTCGTCTTAATGTTCTTTCAAAGCTGTTCTCAATCTCTTATTTAAAACTTATAACCATTCAATTGAGGAGGCCATTTATAATAGGGTTGCCAACCCTCTACCATGAGATAAAGTTGGTGGTCCTTTGAAAAAATATTCTTTAATAGATCCACGCCTCGATTGGTCCCCAAAAAATATTCTTTAATAGATCCACGCCTTGTTTGGTCTTTGAAAAAATATTCTTTAATAAATCCACGCCTTGTTTGGTCTTTGAAAAAATATTCTTTAATAAATCCACGCCTTGTTTGGTCTTTGAAAAAATATTCTTTAATAAATCCACGCCTTGTTTGGTCTTTGAAAAAATATTCTTTAATAAATCCACGCCTTGTTTGGTCTTTGAAAAAATATTCTTTAAGAAATCCACGCCTTGTTTGGTCTTTGAAAAAATATTCTTTAAGAAATCCACGCCTTGTTTGGTCTTTGAAAAAATATTCTTTAAGAAATCCACGCCTTGTTTGGTCTTTGAAAAAATATTCTTTAAGAAATCCACGCCTTGTTTGGTCTTTGAAAAAATATTCTTTAACAAATCCACGCCTTGTTTGGTCTTTGAAAAAATATTCTTTAATAAATCCACGCCTTGTTTGGTCTTTGAAAAAATATTCTTTAAGAAATCCACGCCTTGTTTGGTCTTTGAAAAAATATTCTTTAAGAAATCCACGCCTTGTTTGGTCTTTGAAAAAATATTCTTTAAGAAATCCACGCCTTGTTTGGTCTTTGAAAAAATATTCTTTAATAAATCCAAGCCTTGGTAGTCCTTGAAAAAATATTATTTTATATGTGGCAACCCTTACCAATATCGACCTCTCCATAGATAACAAACTGCAAATAGGCAATGAAAAAAAAAAATAATACACCCAATGGACGGACAGACATTAAAAAGTTTGAATATCAAGCAACATAATAAACATATCTCGTCGTACTCGCCCGTTGACGTTGTCGTTTTCCTTGATGTTGTTCTTATTGTTGTTGTTGTTGGTGCATTTATACCAAGTTCATTGTTGTTGCCACGGTTACATCTTGAATAACAAACATTCAAAGATTTCGGTGGAGAAGCTGCCCAGCCAGCGGCGGTGGCGACCAGCAACACTACCATCACCAATGTTGGACCTGACCGACCAGACCAAAGAATGGATTCATATTCTAAATGCAATGGCAGGAGGAACAAATAAGGAACACCAGCAACAAGAACAACAACCATGGCTCTACACCATTGTACATTACAGTAGAAAGACGTAACGAAATCCGAACACGATCATAATCTATTTTATCATTAATAATTGAAATTTTTACCTAAAAATATATTCAAAAGAACAAACAAAGACAACAACAGCAGCAGCAACACCAACAACAATAACAATAGAAAATGTCTTTTGGCCATGTTTCGACATGGCAAATGCAATTGTTGTTGTTATAGTTCGAGATGGTAGATCAAGAGCAAGGATTTGAATGATTAAATAAAATTTTGTTCCTGAGACAATATATATCATAACAAATTTTTCGGGTTCAAGAATCCAGAGATCGCAGATTACTTTTTCAGATCCTTTACAAGGCGTGGATTTATTAAAGGATATTTCTGAAGGAACTTTATAAGGCGTGGATTTATTAAAGAATATTTCTGAAGGGCCATTACAAGGCGTCGATTTATTAAAGAATATTTCTGAAGGACCTTTACAAGGCGTGGATTTATTAAAGAATATTTCAGAAGGACCTTTAGACAAGGCGTGGATTTATTAATGAATATTTCTGAAGGACCCTTACAAGGCGTGGATTTATTAAAGAATATTTCTGAAGGACCTTTACAAGGGGTGGATTTATTAAGGAATATTTCTGAAGGACCTTTACAAGGCGTGGATTTATTAAGGAATATTTCTGAAGGACCTTTACAAGGCGTGGATTTATTAAAGAATATTTCTGAAGGACCTTTACAAGGCATGGATTTATTAAAGAATATTTCTGAAGGACCTTTACAAGGCGTGGATTTATTAAGGAATATTTCTGAAGGACCTTTACAAGGCGTGGATTTATTAAGGAATATTTCTGAAGGACCTTTACAAGGCGTGGATTTATTAAAGAATATTTCTGAAGGACCTTTACAAGGCATGGATTTATTAAAGAATATTTCTGAAGGACCTTTACAAGGCGTGGATTTATTAAGGAATATTTCTGAAGGACCTTTACAAGGCGTGGATTTATTAAAGAATATTTCTGAAGGACCTTTACAAGGCGTGGATTTATTAAAGAATATTTCTGAAAAACCTTTACAAGGCGTGGATTTATTAAAGAATATTTCTGAAGGTCCTTTACAAGGCGTGGATTTTTTAAAGAATATTTCTGAAGGACCTTTACAAGGCGTGGATTTATTAAAGAATATTTCTGAAGGACCTTTCAAGGCGTGGATTTATTAAAGAATATTTCTGAAGGACCTTTACAAGGCGTGGATTTATTAAAGAATATTTCTGAAGGACCTTTAGACAAGGCGTGGATTTATTAAAGAATATTTCTGAAGGACCTTTAGACAAGGCGTGGATTTATTAAAGAATATTTCTGAAGGACCTTTAGACAAGGCGTGGATTTATTAAAGAATATTTCTGAAGGACCTTTAGACAAGGCGTGGATTTATTAAGGAATATTTCTGAAGGAACTTTACAAGGCGTGGATTTATTAAGGAATATTTCTGAAGGACCTTTACAAGGCGCGGATTTATTAAAGAATATTTCTGAAGGACCTTTACAAGGCGTGGATTTATTAAAGAATATTTCTGAAGGACCTTTACAAGGCGTGGATTTATTAAGGAATATTTCTGAGGACCTTTACAAGGCGTGGATTTATTAAAGAATATTTCTGAAGAATCTTTACAAGGCGTGGATTTATTAAAGAATATTTCTGAAGAACCTTTACAAGGCGTGGATTTATTAAAGAATATTTCTGAAGGACCCTGACGAGGCGTGGATTTATTAAAGAATATTTCTGAAGGACCCTGACAAGGCGTGGATTTATTAAAGAATATTTCTGAAGGACCCTGACAAGGCGTGGATTTATTAAAGAATATTTCTGTAGGACCATTACAAGGCGTGGATTTATTAAAGAATATTTCTGAAGGACCTTTACAAGGCGTGGATTTATTAAAGAATACTTCTGAATTACCCTGACAAGGCGTGGATTTATTAAAGAATATTTCTGAAGGACCCTGACAAGGCGTGGATTTATTAAAGAATATTTCTGAAGGACCCTGACGAGGCGTGGATTTATTAAAGAATATTTCTGAAGGACCCTGACAAGGCGTGGATTTATTAAAGAATATTTCTGAAGGACCCTGACAAGGCGTGGATTTATTAAAGAATATTTCTGAAGGACCCTGACAAGGCGTGGATTTATTAAAGAATATTTCTGAAGGACCCTGACAAGGCGTGGATTTATTAAAGAATATTTCTGAAGGACCCTGACAAGGCGTGGATTTATTAAAGAATATTTCTGAAGGACCCTGACAAGGCGTGGATTTATTAAAGAATATTTCTGAAGGACCCTGACGAGGCGTGGATTTATTAAAGAATATTTCTGAAGGACCCTGACAAGGCGTGGATTTATTAAAGAATATTTCTGAAGGACCCTGACAAGGCGTGGATTTATAAAGAATATTTCTGAAAGAAGGCGTGGATTTTTCTGAAGGACCCTGACAAGGCGTGGATTTATTAAAGAATATTTCTGAAGGACCCTGACAAGGCGTGGATTTATTAAAGAATATTTCTGAAGGACCCTGACAAGGCGTGGATTTATTAAAGAATATTTCTGAAGGACCCTGACAAGGCGTGGATTTATTAAAGAATATTTCTGAAGGACCCTGACAAGGCGTGGATTTATTAAAGAATATTTCTGAAGGACCCTGACAAGGCGTGGATTTATTAAAGAATATTTCTGAAGGACCCTGACAAGGCGTGGATTTATTAAAGAATATTTCTGTAGGACCTTTACAAGGCGTGGATTTATTAAAGAATATTTCTGTAGGACCTTTACAAGGCGTGGATTTATTAAAGAATATTTCTGTAGCACCTTTACAAGGCGTGGATTTATTAAAGAATATTTCTGTAGGACCTTTACAAGGCGTGGATTTATTAAAGAATATTTCTATAGCACCTTTACAAGGCGTGGATTTATTAAAGAATATTTCTAAGGGCCTGTATGAGGCGTGGATTTATTAAAGAATATTTCTCAGGGCCTGTATGAGGCGTGGATTTATTAAAGAATATTTCTGTAGCACCTTTACAAGGCGTGGATTTTTTTAAGGACCTTTACAAGGCGTGGATTTTTTTTAAGAATGTGGATTAAGGACCTTTACAAGGCGTGGATTTATTAAAGAATATTTCTGTAGGACCTTTACAAGGCGTGGATTTATTAAAGAATATTTCTGTAGCACCTTTACAAGGCGTGGATTTTTTTAAGGACCTTTACAAGGCGTGGATTTTTTTTAAGAATGTGGATTAAGGACCTTTACAAGGCGTGGATTTTTTAAGGACCTTTACAAGGCGTGGATTTTTTAAGGACCTTTACAAGGCGTGGATTTTTTTTAAGAATGTGGTTTAAGGACCTTTACAAGGCGTGGATTTTTTTAAGAATATATTTTAAGGAATTTTACAAGGCGTGGATTTATTTAAGAATATTTCTGAAGGACCTTTACAAGGCGTGGATTTATTAAAGAATATTTCTGAAGGACCTTTACAAGGCGTGGATTTTTAAGAATATTTCTGAAGGACCTTTACAAGGCGTGGATTTATTAAAGAATATTTCTGAAGGACCTTTACAAGGCGTGGATTTTTAAGAATATTTCTGAAGGACCTTTACAAGGCGTGGATTTATTAAAGAATATTTCTGAAGGACCTTTACAAGGCGTGGATTTATTAAAGAATATTTCTGAAGGACCTTTACAAGGCGTGGATTTTTTTAAGAATATGTTTTAAGGACCTTTACAAGGCGTGGATTTTTAAGAATATGTTTTAAGGACCTTTACAAGGCGTGGATTTTTAAGAATATGTTTTACGGACTTTTACAAGGCGTGGATTTTTTTCAGGACTTTTACATGGCGTGGATTTTTTTCAGGACTTTTACAAGGCGTGGATTTTTAAGAATATGTTTTAAGGACCTTTACAAGGCGTGGATTTTTAAGAATATGTTTTAAGGACCTTTACAAGGCGTGGATTTTTAAGAATATGTTTTACGGACCTTTACAAGGCGTGGATTTTTTTCAGGACTTTTACAAGGCGTGGATTTTTTTCAGGACTTTTACAAGGCGTGGATTTTTTTCAGGACTTTTACAAGGCGTGGATTTTTTTCAGGACTTTTACAAGGCGTGGATTTTTTTCAGGACTTTTACAAGGCGTGGATTTTTTTCAGGACCTTTACAAGGCGTGGATTTTTTTCAGGACTTTTACAAGGCGTGGATTTTTTTCAGGACCTTTACAAGGCGTGGATTTTTAAGAATATGTTTTAAGGACCTTTACAAGGCGTGGATTTTTAAGAATATGTTTTAAGGACCTTTACAAGGCGTGTATTTTTTAAGAATATGTTTTAAGGACCTTTACAAGGCGTGGATTTGGTTAAGAATATGTTTTAAGCACCTTTACAAGGCGTGGATTAAAAAGGCAGTTTCATTATATCCCAAAACCTAAACTTGGATAACCAAAGGGAGGAAAAACCATGCCAGTTGGAATTGTAGAGCGAAACAATAGTGGTAAAGAGCTGGATATGAAGTAAATATGGTGTGCAGTGAAGAAAAAACTAGAAAACCTAAAACATACACACGACCATTTGACTAGTTTTAGCAATGCACAGTGGGACTGAAAAAATATTATATTCTATTCTAGTAGGTCCTTAAAAAGTATTATTTAAAAACTGAACGCCTTGTTAAAGCTTACAACTATCCCTTGAAAAATCTACGCCTTAAAATGCCTTGAAAAAATATGCTTTAAAAAATCCACGCCTTGTAAAGTTCCCTGAAAAATTATTCTTTAAAAATCCACGCCATGTAAAGATCCTTGAAAATTATTGTTTAAAAAAATCCACACCTATTAAATTTCCCTGAAAAAATATTCTTTAAAAAATCCCTTACAAAGGGGCCTTAAAACATATTCTTTGAAAAATCAACGCTCTGTAGAGGACCTTAAAAAATATTCTTTAAGAAATCCACGCTTTTTAAAGGTCCCTGAAAAAATATTCTTCAAAAATCCAGGCTTTGTAATGGACCTTAACAAATATTCTTTAAAAATCTACGTCTTGTAAAGTTTCCTGAAAATTGTTCTTTAAAAAATTCACGCTTTGTAAAGTTTCCTAAAATATCATTTAAAAAATATCTCCCACTGTGCCGCTATAAATAAGATACGGTACTTACAATAATTTTACAATAATAACATCTAAACAACAACAAAAACGTTTTTGTTGTTGTTCTTTTTTCCTGCTCAAATGTTGTCTTCTAGCGTAACTTCGTACAACAGCAACAACAATGACATCAAACAACAAAAAAATGACCACAAAAACTGATATAGAACCAAAGTCACATCCGAATCAACATCATAACAGCAACTGTTTCTCTGTTGAGTACCAGCATCCATTCCGAACAACAACAAGATTTGGAGGAGGCAACATCGCTGCCGTCATCATCATCATCTGGGCCGGCAGCAGCCGCACCAAAAACAGCAGAAGCATGGAGAATATCAGTGTTCGATGTGCGATACCAGTACTAACTTCAACTACCAGTTGTTGGCGGTTGTGGTCTAGTACTCAAAAAATAAAAAAAAGAAAAAAAACTTGGGCTAGCTGGAGCAGTTGACGATTGTTGTTGTAGTTGTTGGTTCCATACCGAAAATATGAAATCAAATAAGTTTGCAATAAAATGTAATAATGTGTGATTGTGGATGGCGTGTGTGTGTTCGGTCTGTTTCCTAGCTATGCTGAGCTATTTCAATGCCATCTATTTTTTCAAAAGGAAGTGCTGGTGGCTTATTTTTTGGTTGGGCTTTTTTCTTCCTTTTTCTTGGGATACCATTACGGAGGAGT